>NC_069001.1:36238141-36239240 GCF_001194135.2 Octopus bimaculoides
AAAAAAAATCACGTAAGAGAAGATAAAAAGGAAGAAAAAAAGAAAATTATGCAGTGAAGGGGTAGGAGGGGGAATGGGTAGTGGGGGGAGTGAAAGTTTACCATTTTGGTTCTGTTATCTTCCTCTCTCTTCTACTGACCCACCTTCCTAAGGATGAGAGAGAGAGAGAGAGAGAGAGAGGGTGTGGCGGGGGCGGGGTGTGTAAACGTGTAATTGAAGTAAGTTCTGATTTCAGATGCTATTACAAGTTTTCTGCCATTTACGTTTATTGTTGATATTTGAGATTCTTGAGGGCAGCAGGCTGGCAGAACCGTTAAACATACCAGGCAAAAATGCTTACTGGCGATATCGTCCATCTTTACGTTCTGAGTTCAGATTCCACCAAGGTCGACTTTGCCTTTCATCCTTTGAAGGTCAATAAAATGAGTCCCAGTTGAGCACGGGGTTAATCGGCTTAACCCCTCCTCCACCCCAAAATTGCTGACCTTGTGCCAAAATTTAGAACTGATATTTGAGTTCCTTAGGAAAGCAAACTGGAAGAATCATTGGCATGCCAGGCAAAATGCTTAGTGGCGTTAGGTCATCTGTCGCTATGTTCTGAGTTCAAATCCCACCAAGACTGACTTTGCCTTTCATCCTTTCAGGGTCGATAAAATAAGTACCAGTTGAGTACTGGGGTCAGTGTAATCAACTTATGCCCTCTCCTGAAATTGCTAGCCTTGTGCCAAAATATGAAACCATTATTATTCTGCAAGCTGGCAGAGTCATTAACAAGCAAGCAAAAAGCTTAACGGCATTTCATCCATCTTGAAATTCTGAATTCAAATTCCACCAAATTCAACTTTGTCTTTCATCCTTTTAGGCCTGAAATAAAAAAGAAGTAAAAATTTTTGAAGGCAGTGCCCCAGCATGGCCACAGTCTAATGACCAAAACAAATAAAAGATAAAAGAATATATATAGGGTTCCAGGAGTGGCTGTGTGGTAAAGAAGCTTGCTTCCCAGCCACACGGTTCCAGGTTCAGTTCCACAGCATGACACCTTGGGCAGGTGCTTTCTACTATAGCCTCAGGCTGACCAAAGCCTTGTGAGTGAATTTGG
>NC_069001.1:36239797-36241369 GCF_001194135.2 Octopus bimaculoides
GTTAAGAAGGAGTTTAGATGGATTAAAAAGGTTTATCCTCCTTTCCTCTCCCCCACCCAGTTCTTCCAGCAGCAGATCCAATAATGGGATCAATAGGAACATTCCGGAGCTCAACAAGTTTGAATAGAATCAGACTTATTGACCAGAAATCACCAATTTTCCTGTTGGTCCTACTTTTTGGGGGGGATGGATTCATGACTTCCTCGTTTATTTCATAGATGCTAACGACTTGTGCAATGTTTGTTGGGTAAGTCAGAATGACTTTAGAATCTTCAGCTTAGGGATTCTAAAAATCCTGGAATAATTTCCATTTTTTTTTTTTTTTTTTTTTTTCCCCTCCAGATAAAACAACTTGCAAGGGTTTTTAGTAACTCGTTAAATATAAATTATTACTTTCTGCCATGATATCTATATTGATTTTCTGATTTTTGTTTTTTTATGAGTTGCAGTTTCATTAGCAATGTGCCTATGAACACACGCACACACACACACACACACACACACACACATATATTATCATCGTCATCATCATCATTATTGTTATTATCATCATCAACTTCATCTTGTTTGTTTTTCCATGCTTGCATGGGTTGTGTGTGTATGTGTTTGTATGTGTGTGTGTTCTATTCAGCTATTTGTAATATCCTGCATTTTGGTATATTACCTAGGGAGTTTTTATTCAGCATTATTTTAACTTTTTACAAATATTTAGAAGATATATATATATATACATATATATGTATATGCATATATATATGCATATATATATGCATACATATATATGCGTATCCTTATGCATATATATATATATGTGTATATGCATATATATATATATGCATACATATATATGTGTATCCTTATGCATATATATATATATGTGTGTGTGCATGTATATATAGATACATATACATGTAATTCACACACACAAATATATATACATCTATATGTATGTATTTGTGTATGTATAACCATTTACATGTGTGTGTGTATGTATATATCTATTTACATAGGAATATATTTCTGCTACAAGTTTATTTTAAAAGTCAACCGAAAAGATATTAAAAAAAAATTACAAATTTGTTTTTTTCTTTCAAATAACATATTCATAAATTTCATAAATTTCATAAAAATATATTGGAAAATCTGAAAAGATTAGTGACTAATAAACGCAACAAACATATTTTAGATATATTTGCCAAAAAAACAAATAGGAAAAGAGAAAGACAAGAAAATCCAGGAAAAATATCTTGAATATTAAATAACATTTTATGTTATTGTGGTGGTATGTTTGTGTCTATGTATACGTATGTGTGTGTGTGTGTGTGTGAGGGAGAGAGCTTGTGGTAGATAGATATATGAGGACTTTTAGGTTGATGTTTGTTTATACATGTGTGTATATATGTGCATGTGCCGGCTTGTGTTTGTGGATGTATGTGCACAGGCATAGCTGTGTGGTAAGAAGCTTGCTTCCAAACCACATGGCTCCGGGTTCAGTCCCACTGCATAGCACCTTGGGCAAGTGTCTTCTACTATAATCTCAGAAACTGATATATATATATATATATATATATA
>NC_069001.1:36241460-36244269 GCF_001194135.2 Octopus bimaculoides
GAGTGTCAGGTAATGTTTTTCCTCGAATAATGGAACTGCAATTACAATGTCTTTATATATCTTATTTCTCCTCTCATTTTCTTATTTCTCAAGAGTTTCTGCAAAAGAAACTTATAGAATAAGTTCCAAATTAAAAAAAAAAGTCCTGGGGTCAATTCGTGCAACTAAAATTCTTCAAGGTGGTGCCCTAGCATGACCGTAGTCTAACAACTGAGGCAACTAAAAGATAAAAGATATATATATATATATATATATACGTGTATAAGGGATGACCACTAGGTGGACATCCAATATGCTAGAAAGAGGTCACCAACGACCCAACCACAAAGAAAAATAATGTTCTCCAGAAAAATTTGGATGTCCACCTAGTGGTCATCCCTTATGCATGTGTAATACAATTTTTTCTGAATTTTCAAATTTTTTTATATGCTAGGCCACTTAGTTTTAAATTGAATTAATAGTCAATTTATCACCTTATCTATATAACTATATATATATAGTCCTCAGTCAAATCGTCCAACCCATGCTAGCATGGAAAGCGGACGTTAAACGATGATGATGATGATGATATATATATATATATATATATATATAGGTGTGTATATGCATGTATTCATTTCATTATTAGTCAAAATTTCTTCATAGGTGCTATCCTTCGAGTAATGAAAAGACACATGCACACACACACATACACACACATAATCATATGCACACAGACACATCACATGTACACACACACACACACACACACACACATAGATATTTAAATAGAGAAAGATTATACGACAGAAGTAAATGCTTGCTCTCTTAACACATTGCATATGTAATACATTATAATAAATAATAAACGATGCTTTTCTCAAGAGACACCCGGTCACCAGCTATTGGCAACGATTCCAACGCACCGCCACCAAACAGTATCAATGTGGGTGACACATTACCGACAAGTAGTGAAGAATTTCAGCACCGTCTTTAAAAGATCTAAGACGCTAAATACAATAGACCAGTCCCGTTTTCTCTTTTCTTCTGGATTCTTTGGTTTAGTAACAAGTTCTGTCAATAAACTCTCACAGTTCTGCCTCATTTCATTTGCATCTTATTTATGCATGTGCCACATGAATATTCATTCATGAACACCATTCCATGTATATTGAATGCCCATGTTTCATACTGACACAGGTTGGACTATATATATATATATATATATATATATATATATATATATATATATATATATATATATATATATATCCCTCTCGCACTCTGTGGGAGAGAGGCACAAGCACATACACAGACATATACACACGAACCAGTAACTTCCGCCTACCAAATTCAATCACAAAGCTTCAGTTTATGTATGTATGTATGTATGTATGTATGTATGCATGTATAAATGTGTGTGTGTATAAATATGTGTGTGTGTTTAATTAGAGTTACATATATTATTATTATTTAAAAGAGTTTTTAAGGCAGTGAGCTGGCGGAAGTGTTAGCATGCCGGGCGAAATGCTTAGCGGTATTTCGTTTGTCTTCACATTCTGTGTTCAAATTCCACCGAGGTCAACTTTGACTTTCATCCTTTCGGGGTCAATAAAGTAAGTACCAGTTATATACTGAGTTGATGTAATCAACTCATCCCCTCGCCCAAAATTGCTGCCCTTGTGGCAAAATTTGAAACCATTATTTAAATAATAATGAAATTATTGCGTGTAGTGCTCAGGTGCACTACAACTCATTAAAGGTGTATGTACAGTATATAGAATTATGTACAAAAGTCAGGAAAGTGAACAGTGTATGAGTCATGATATACATGTGTGCATGCGTATGGGAGGTGGGGGACATCAGGTGTAGTGTTGATGAATTTTAGGAAGCTTGGAGGTTTTAAAGGATGCAATGTCTCAGCAACTAACAACTGGTGCAGGTGGTTTGTTCCATGCTTCTACGACTCTGAGTGTGAAAAAAATGTTTCCGAAAGTCATGGGAGCTGTTCTCTGACTTTGTAAGCATGCCCACATGTGATAGACACATGGAGCTCGAAAAGGTGCTCAAGGTGGTTGTTGGCACAATGGTTAATAATTGTGTGGGTGTTTATCAAGTCAGTTGCCAGACGTCGGAGCTTCAATGTATCTATGCCCAGGGAAGCAAGGCCTTCTGAGTATGGTAGGTGCCTGATGGAGGGTATTTGCTTAGTTCTATGTAGCTGAAAGTTTCGCAGGCTTTTAATAGAAACCTGCTTCATACACACTGATCACTGAATGCATTTGATTTAGGTTTCCATTAGAATCCAGTGAAACTTTAAGACACATAGAGCCAAACCAAACTGCTTTAAATAATAATATGCTTGTATGTACATATACGTGGAGGCACGTGGCTTACTGGTTAGGGTGTCAGCACCATGATCGTAGGATTGTGGTTTTGATTCCTGGACCGGGTGACGCATTGTGTTCTTGAGCAAAACACTTCATTTCACGTTGCTCCAGTTCACTCAGCTGGCAAAAATGAGTAACGCTGCGATGGACTGCCGTCCCGTCCAGCTGGGGAACACATACGCCATAGAAACTGGGAAACCGGGCCCATGAGCCTGGCTAGGCTTTAAAAGGGCACATTTATTATTTTTTTTATGTACATATACACATTATGATGAAGACTACCAAGCCAAAACTTCAAAGTCACTAACAACCTTCACCTTGTAAAAGTTTAATAAGCCCATACATAATTAAAAAGTATTGATTAATCTTTCAATTTTAATGCAAAATTATATTTAAAACATAACAAAAATAAGCATTAACATATATACATATGTGTGCAT
>NC_069001.1:36244796-36245816 GCF_001194135.2 Octopus bimaculoides
TATATATATATATATATATATATATATGTATGTATGTCTATAGATATGATTAATATAAAATTATAAAAATTATATATGTATAATATATATACATATATATATATATATGATGTATAATATAATTTGTATATATATATACATATATATATATATATATATATATCCATTTAATTATCATTTGTGCAGAAAAGCCCTTACGTTGCATCATTCAACATGCGTGTGTGTGTGTGTGTGAGTGAGTTATTTTTACATGTTTTTTTAATTTTCATGTCTGGATTTCCCCCACCCCCACCCCATTATTTTCTGTTATTGTTCTTCTGGTCGGGGTCGGGGTGGGGTGATATATATTCTGTTCTGTTCGGGAATTTGTGTAAAGAAACGCTGAATTGTTGACTTTTAAGAACTGTGCGTATGTGTGTGTATATATATGTATATGCATAAATATATATATATATATATATATATACACACACACACATATTTATACATAAAAACACATATATACATATTTATCTATTTATCTGTATATATATGTATGTATGTGTGCATATAAGGTTTGTGTGTGTCTATATATACACATGCACAGATAGACACTCACAAACACTCACACACACACACACACACTCACACAAATTCACACACACACACACACACACAAATACACACACACACACTTATATCAGTGTGAATATCTTGAAATGTTTCTTTGCAAAAGGTCATATTGAAAAAGCATCTCCATTGTACTTTTATCTTGCCAATATCTTTAGTTAGAAATAATTATACTAATTAATTTTGTTGACATTCCTTTAACACACACACACACACACACACACACATATATATATATATACATACACACGCACATATATATACACACACACACATATAAATACACACACACATATATATATATACACACACACATATATATAATTATTTCTAAATATTTTCTTTTTCTTTAATAATTATTTTAGAAATCCTTCAAGAGGATTTCTTTCTTTTTTTTTTTTTTTTTTTTTT
>NC_069001.1:36246218-36250457 GCF_001194135.2 Octopus bimaculoides
ACATATATATAATCAAAATAAGCAACAGGATATCAAGAAGTCATGCAGTACGACCGTTTCTAGTGGGTCCATTTAATTGAACAAAGCAATCATTACATCAATTTAAATGCAGGGCTATGTTCAGCTGCACAAATAAACATAATTTTAATCAGTTGGACACATTAATATAATTTTTCTCAAATACCTTAACAGAGCAAGAAGATGGAAGAAATCCATGTTGTCACTATTGTAGCTATATATAGTTGAAATTTACAGAAAAACAAAAGACAGGTGTATAAACAACAAGCACGTGTATTAGTTTGATGCTCGGGAAGGTGAGGAAGTCTTTTATGTTTCGAGCCTATGCTCTTCAACAGAAAGGAACACAAGGAAATAAACAGAGAGAGAATTTAAAAAATCTTGTGGATTTAGTGGTCAATCATATCAGACTCAAGACATGACTATATATATATATATTTGAATTTTTAATCTGCAGATGTCACAAAGTGACTCTAGAGCCAAGAGTTTCATATATGGCCCTTGTGTCACTCTGTAATTTCTACTGATTAGAATAAATATATATTCGAGCAAGTGTAGAATAAGTACCAGGCTTTTCAGGAAAAAAAAAAAAAGGTGTTGGGGTGGAATGGAAAGAACTGGGATCAATTCACTCAACAAAAAATTCTTCAAGGCGATGCTCCAGCATGGCCACGGTGACTAATGATTGATGCATACGCACTTACATACATAAACAGGAATCTAGGTTCCACCCATCATCTGCCCCCACCCCCGGATGCCTTCAGGAGAGTCCATTCTGCTGCAAAGATACCTTCCTCCCCCATCTCACTAATCTCAGAGGCCCTATAAAGGGCCACAGGCAATGCCTTCCTTCCTGTCTAAAAGATAAATATGGTTTTATTATACCAATTAGGGTTAATATGATGGGAAACATTCAGTTAACATAAAGTATTAGGGGTTCCCCAGTTGGTGCTGTTGTTTAGCTTTAATTTAGTTCTGGTTGAATGAGGACATCTAGGATCAAAGGATATCCATCTGTGGCCATCCCATCATATCCTTTTGTCTTTTTTTTATTGTTTTTCTATTTCTTTTTGTTTTGCTGTTTTCCGAACAGTTTGCATCCAGGATTTCATTAAACTAATACGACACCCTCTTATTTCCAATACAGTTGGGTGTGATTTTGAGGGTGATTCAACAGCTATTTTAGTCAGGATGAGTGGTCATATCATACCTTTTTTCTCTCTCTCGTTGGCTGGATGCAACAAATACCTGTTGAGAAAGTAAATTCCTGCCGAGAAATCGCAAGCCATGACAGTAAACAAAGCTTCTTGTGGCATCATTGGTTAAAGTAACCACAGCAGATCTGCTTTCAAAGTAGGGGCACGGAGGTTGGAGGGGAGGGAAAAGAATTCTCTGGTTTCTCACCTGGAATACACCAGTGCCGTGTGCCAGAGGAAATCATTGCTATTACAGTAGAGGGAGCAGTGGCGGTGGTGGTGATGGCGGCGGCGGTGGCAGTGGTGGTGGTGGTGGTTGCAGGGAGGTGATAGAATAGAGAGCTGCATTTATCTAACCAATATACCTAACACAGTTAAAATATAAGTGTGTATGTGTGTGTGTGTGTGTGTGTGTCTGTGTGTGTGCATACTATATATGAATGTGTGTCTGTGTCTGTATACACACATTTGTTTGTGTATGTATATAATATGTATATGTATGTGTGTGTGTGTGTGAGTGTGTTTGTGTGCATAATATATATGAGTGTGTATGTGTCTGTATACACACGTTTGTGCATATATATTTGTGTGTGTGTGTGTGTTTGCAAGAACACATATATAAATATACCTGTATATGTTTCCATCTGTATGTGCACACACACACACACACACACACACACACACTTATATGAACATACATCAGTGCAAATACACACATGCATATAGACACATAAACATGCATACACACACACACATGTATATATATACATATATACACATACATACACAAAGACACTCATCCACCCTAATTCTTTATTCACATCAGATTCAATTTCGTTCCAGTGATTTGATGATGTTCTGCAGTTTCTCTCTCTGTCTTGCCAGAAGCAGTTCTCATACACACACACACACACACACACACACACACACACATCCACATATGTATGTGTATATACGTACACCTATATATGTGTGTGTTTGTGTTTGTGTGTGTATGTTTTATATATATATGTATATATATATATATATATATATATATATATAAACACCCATATATATAGATATGCATACACACACAAACATACATAAATACATACATACATACATACATACATGCATGCATGCGTGCATACATATACGTGTGTGTGTGTGTGTCTGTGTGTTTGCAATCTAATTGATAATTCCAAACCAAATTGCTACTCGATCATCGCAGAGAGTATCCAGCTGAGACAGCTGTGAGACTCTGAGTAATGATGGAGTGAGCTTTCATCTTTGAATTGTACAAACAGATTACAAAACTATCGACTTAAAGTAGTTGTGCACCATGAAACAAGGACATATCCATCCGTCTGCCTATTTGTCCGTCTGTTTGTCTGTCTACCTACCTACATATGTATCTACACAAACCTACCAACATGTTTATCCATGTGTATTTGTGTATATATATATATCTGTAAAAATATGTGACACTTATTCGGTAGCGATGATAAAACTCGGAGTTTCAGATGCCGGGGTGGGAACCCACACCGCCATCTCTTCAGATATCCGGCCATTGAAAATTCCTGTGAAAAATGACCGTTAAACCTAGGAATTTTCAATGGCCAGATAACTGAAGAGATGGCGGCGTGGGTTCCCGAAACTCTGAGTTTTATCATGGCTACCGAATAAGTGTCACATGTTTTCTTATCATTGTCAAAGGCTTTGTCACTGGATTTGAATACATTTCTGCCAACTGATTTTTGACACCACAGAAGATACACAAAACCTCTCACCTTACTTTTGAAAATCTTTTTAAATAAGTGAAACCGGTTAAATTAATAAATATTTTTAAAAGACTCCTGCATATTTAGATTCTTTTCCTTATATATACATATATATATACACAGGGCTCAAAATTGTACAAATAACAGAAGACAGAGACAGGTGAGGGAACACCAAACAGGATGTGTTAGTTCGACGCTCAGGGAAAATGGAAAGTCTTTTGACTTTTCAAACTTATGCTCATCTACAGAAAGTAATGAAGAGAGAAAATAGGAGAAAGGAAAAAAAAAAAACCCGTCTCGTGTGTGTGTGTGTGTGTGTGTGTGTGTGTGTGTGTGTGTGTGTGTGTGTGCGTGTGTGTGTGCGTGTGTGTGTGCGTGTGTGTGTGTGTGTGTGTGTGTATTGCTATCATATTTGTTTATTTTATTTTTCTCCCACCCTCTACCTCTACATTTATCTCTTTATTTCTCTCACCCTCTCTTCCTCTCCCTCCCACTCTCTATCTATTTTTCTCTTCTCCTCTCTCTCTCCCCCCATATATAGGTTGTCGTTAGACATTTCAGACACAGACACAACATGTCCAAAATTATCGTTAGTGTCACTTAACACGTTTCTAAATCAGCAATTACTCGTCTCTGAAATTTAAAATTCTAATTAACTTCAAAACAGCAATAATTTACTTCCATGTTATTTATTTTTTTGTCCTTATTTATTTATTTATTGCAATTTCAATGTGACGTACACAAATAATTTACAAATTTACGAAAAAAAAAAACTGCTTTAGATTTTAGCATTTATTGATTCTTCCTCTGACATCCTACATCTACAGGGATACCCCCACCTCTACAACCCCCTTGCTCCCACCCTCTATTCCTACCCCCTAATATTACTGGTACTAGAAGAATCAACTTGTTTCATAATCTGCTTCGGACAATAAATTGACACAAGGCTAGCAGTTTTGAGGGGAGGGGGTTTGTAAGTTACATTGACCCCTCCCCACAGTACTCAACAGGTACTAAACATTTTTCCTCACCATCTCCCCAAGAGAATGAAAGGCAAAGATGACTTCACTGGAATTTGAACTCAGAACCTAAAGGACCAAAAGTAATGCTGCTAAGAATTCTGTCCGACCAGGGCTGGATTCTGATCCATTAATGCCCTAAGCACTTAAAAGAGTTTGGTTCTCCCATATATATATCATCATCATCATCATTGTTTAATGTCCATATATATATATATGTATATATATATATATATATATATA
>NC_069001.1:36255767-36257161 GCF_001194135.2 Octopus bimaculoides
CACTTAGATGTCAAAAGGGACAGGAGGGTCCAGCTTTCTACTTTTGTTGTTTTAACCATGTATCTCTTCTATAGCAACAGACCTGTGGCTGTCCTTTCATTAACCTCACAACCACCTTGTATGAAACCACCTTGTATGAAACCACCTTGTATGAAACCACCTTGTATGAAACCACCTTGTATGAAACCACCTTTTCTCTCTGCTGGGGGTGGGTGGGGTGTTCTTTGGTCTTGCAAGGTAGACAGCAACTTCATTAGTGCAGGTGTTGCCAAATGAAAAAAAAATAAATTTAAACCATTCTGTACACCTAGCTGGTGTTAGGAAGTGACATCCAGCTGTAGAAGCCATGCCAAAACCTGAAATACTGGAGCAAACTTTGGTCTTCCAACTAATTGGATCCAATGGAATTGTCCAACTCTTGTTAGCAGGAAAACTGGACATCAAATGATGATGATGTTAATGATACACAGACTTGAGGTACATAGGAATAATTTGCATGGATGATATATAAATATATATTGATATATATATATATATATATACCCCGAAACTAGTCTAGTCTCTCTCTCTCTCTCTCCATATATATATATATATATATATATATATATATATATATATATATATGTACAAAGACACATAGGTAGATAGATAGATAGATAAATAGATAGATAGATAGATAGATAGATAGATAGATAGATGTGGTCAAAGTACAAAGACGAAATAAAACAACAAACAGAGTGTGTTAGGTTTATGCTCAGGAAAACTGGAAAAAGTTTTTAATGTTACGAGTCTAGGCTCTTCTGCAGAAAGGACAAATGAGGAGCAAAAAGAGATGTAAGGGAAAAAAATAACACACACAAAAACGTGTCTGAATTATATGGTCAAGGCATGCATAAATGACTGGAAGAGGAAGGAGTTGGCTAAGACAGACAGACAGACAGACAGGCTGATGTGGTGCAGGCGTATGCAGTTAAGGAGTTTGCTTTGGAAATGCATGATCTTGGTTCCAGGTTCAGTCCCAACGAGCAGGACTTTTGTCAAGTGTCCTCTATCATAGCTTTGTGTTGACCATTGTAGATGGAAACTGTGCAGAAACCTCAGTGTGTGTGTGTGTGTGTGAGAGAGAGAGAGAGTAACAGCGTTTGTTTTTATTGTCGTTGCATGTTGCATATAACTTGGCAGTTTGACAAATAGGGTCGATGGAATTAAGTAACTGATTGAAATAATTTGCAGGAATTGTTATGATTGGCTGAACCTTAGAAGGTAGTGCCCCAACATGACCTTGGTCCAATCACTAAAACCAACACACACACACACACACACACATATATATAGATTTATATGTTTACATATTTTATATATACATAAATATATGTATTATACATACATATAAA
>NC_069001.1:36257809-36267849 GCF_001194135.2 Octopus bimaculoides
AGCTTCACCACAACGCCGCCACTACAGTAAAAGACAGCAGTTGGCCCTTCGCCTCCCACCTTCCCTCTCTGCTTTGCCCTGCCTCCGTCTCTCCTCTCTCTCTTTCTTTCACCAACCCCCCCCTCTCTCTATATTCATCTATTCTCCCACCCCCGCTGTCTCTCTCTGTCTGTATTTCTGTTTCTCTCTCTCTTTATTTTCTGTCTTTCTCTTTGTGTCTCTGTCAGGCTGTCTGGCTGCCAGTCTTTGACTTCGTACAATTTCTTATCTCTCTCTCTCTCTCTGTCTTTTTGTTTTTTCTTAACCATTTCCTAGCACCGCTTCCTCTCCGTCTAAATGTTTATTCGCTTCATTCATTCAACCGTTTATAACTTAATAATAATTACAACAACAACGAAAATAACCACAATAACAATATTATACACACACACACACACATAATATGCATGGATGTATATAATTTATATACACAAGCAGCAGCAGCAGTAGTAGTAGTAGTAGTAGTAGTAGTAGCAGCAGCAGCAGCAGCAGCAGCAGCAGCATTAAGCAATATCTGATGAATCATTGATTCGTGCAGTAATAATGACAATGGGAACTATATTTACCATTTCATCTCCTTGACAAACATTTCTTCCAAAATGCTAAACTATTATATTTACATGGCTATCTTCTTCTTCCCTTATTCTACAGAATGGAAGGCAAGTTGTTTCATTTTTTGTCCATTTTTTTTTTGCATGGTTTTTTTTTTGGTTTTTTTGTTAAAGACGGTTAGAAAGATGCTGCGGTTTCGTGCCGTGTGAGAGGCAGTGTTTTGAGAGGCTGTCTTTTTATTTTGTTATTTCCAGGGAGCATCTTGTTTCGGTTTTTGGTCTCTCATCTGTTCGGTACTCGTGTTCGCGCGCGCGCGCGTTTGTGTGTGTGTATATATATATATATATATATATATATATATATATATGCTCGATTAAAGGTGGTGCTCCAGCATGGCCACAGTCAAAAGACTGAAACAAGTAAAAGAGTAAAAGAGTATATATATATATATATAAGTACGTGCATATATAACAATAACAAATATATATATATATATATGTGTGTATATATATATATTTGTGTGGTGTGTGTATGTACATAAATATGTGGGTGCAATCATATATGTGTGTATATGCCTGTGTATATGTATGTATCTTTTCGTACAATCATATATGTATGTGTGTATATAGATATATATGTCCATATATATATATATATGTGTGTGTATTTATATGCATGTATATATAAATACATGTGTGTGTATATATATATATATATATATATATGTGTGTGTGCAAATATTTATATATATATATGTATGCATGTGTATATGTATATATATATATGTGTGTGTGTATATATAAATACGTGTGTGTGTATATTTCGATGTTTGTTTTTTTTATTGAATGTTAGTGATATAAAAACACTTCAACATTAACCCGAAGGACCGCTTAATACATTTTATCAATGGAGTACATGCTTATTGATTTTACTAGAAAAACAAAGGTTGACAGTGACTTCGAAGTTCGAGCTCGCTCACCAACAACGGCAATATACAGTACGTGTGTGTGTGTGTGTGTCTGTGTGTAAGCATTTTTTAATATAAGAATCCATGAGGGTGTTGTTAACGCAATGAGTACATTGTCGTTGGTTGTGGGTTGGGCCTGTGTTTCGGTGGTTAGATATTGTTTTAGCTAATTAACCGTGAGTTCAATTCCTATTCAAGTAGTCGCAGTGTAGTTTATTCTGGTTTATTTTTCTATTTTATTCATTTGTTTTCATTCCGTTTCTGAACGGGTTTATTTATTTATTTACTAAATCGATAGTTGTACGCTGTGTGCACAAACACACACATATATATATATGTGTGTGTGTGTGTATATGTGTATATATATGTATATATATATGTATGTATGCCAATATATGCATGTATGTATATATATGTATGTATATATATATATATAAATGTGTGTATATATAAATGTATGTGTGTATATATATATATGGATGTGTATATATATAGAGAGAGATATGTATGTGTGTATATATGTATGTGTATATATATGTGTGCGTATATATGTATTTATATATATGTATTATATATATATATTTATATACATGTATGTGTTTATATATATGTATTTATATACATGTATGTGTGTATATATATGTGTATATATATATACACACACACACACATGATCTTATACAAACACATTATGTAGATGTACAATACGTTACATAGATATGTATACATGTGTTTATGTGTATGTATTTGTGTGTGTGCCTTTATCTCTTATATATACATATATATATATTTGTATATATAATATGCAGATGTACTTTGTGTATGTGCAGCCAGTGCACACAGATGCATTTTTGCCATGCAGATTCTGCACATTTGAGCGTCAGCTTTTGTGTCAATCACTCTCTCTCTCTCTCTCGCTTGTTTCTTATCGCTTCTCGTCGCCGCCATCGTCACATACATCATCATTATCACCACCACCACCAGCATTGTCATCATCATTATCACCACCACCACCAGCATTGTCATCATCATTATCACCACCACCATCATCCTCATCATTACCTCCACCGGTGGGGGGGGGCTGTTATTGTTATTATTCCATTATTAACAATTCATTTCTTTATTTTATTTGTTCTTAAAACCCTCTGGTTATTGTTATTATTATTATTATCATACTTAGCCCCCTTTGAGTCCGAGAAAATACCCCCTCCACTCCCTTCACCTAGTATTTTTATTTATTTATTTATTTATTTATCTATTTCGTGCCTGTGTCGTTCCGTTTAGTCAACGTCTTGGGTGGCCCCTTGTGGCTAATAAAGGAAATCCCTTTATTAATATTCATAATTATCATTATTATCATTATTATTATTAATCAACACCACCACCACCTCGCAGTGCACACCGTCTGGCATTATAAGAAATTAATTAATACATTTATTATAACTAGTCATTTGGTAATGTGTTCGCGTAACGTTACTTTTTCATTATAAATATTTATAACAGAAATCATCATCATCAGCACCATCATCATCATCGTCATCGTCAGCACCATCGTTGTTGTTGATGGTGGTGGTGGTGGTGGTGGTGGTAGTTATGATGATCGTGGTGGTGGTGATGATGATGATGATGATAATGGTTGTGAAGGTGGTTGTGATAGTGATGATGATGATGATGGTGGTGGTGTTAAAAAGAAAGGAGAAAGCATCTTCCTGTTGATCGGGTGTAGTGAGGTGGGGAGGGGGGACTGGGTTCGGTGTAGAAGCGGCGGCGGAGAGAGAGAGAGAGAGAGAACTGGATTCCAATTTCGGTTTCTCTTCCGCATAGCAAACTGCGATAATTGGGCACCAATTATTTGTTGCTATTGTTGTTGTTGCCGTCGTTTGGGCCTCCTCCCTTCCTGCACCCTCTGCAGGTGACTCTTATAATTAAATGTTCCGACCGTGGCCATCCCGGCGAGATTTTTTTTCCTTCTCTCTCTCTCTCTCTCTCTCTCTCTCTCTCTCTCTCTCTTTTGGTAGCCGGTGGGTGCAGAAATCGTGCATGTAGGACAATATTTTCTCTGGATGCTCCACCGTTTTCTTATTTTCATTATGTATATATATATGTCTTATTTGTGTGTGTGTTTTGGGTAGGCGTATGATTAGAGGCCGAGTGAGCTGCTATTTGATTCGGCGATTAATTATGTTCGTTGGAGAGAACAGCATTCGAGATGGAACGGAGGATCGAATGTGTGTCTGTAAATGGACACGAAAGCATGGACGTATGCATATATATATATATATATATATATATATATATATATATATATATATATATATAGACTCGTACATTGTGTGTGTGTGTGTGTGTGAGAGAGAGAGAGAGAGCTTGACGATACGTGCGCAAGAAATGCATCATTTATGCATGCTGCAGTGACAATATTATAGTGTGTTTATATATATACGTTAACGAAAGGAAGACTCGAATGGCGTATTAACTACGAAGACAGATAGATAGATAGATAGATAAACAGAGAGAGGGATAGATAGATAGATAGATAGATAAACAGAGAGAGGGATAGATAGATAGATAGATAAACAAAGAGAGGGATAGATAGAAAGAGAGAGAGAAATAAAGAAGGAAAGGAGAGAGAAAGTAGCAAGGAAGGGGGAGTAGTGTGGACAAACAATGCGGTTTCCCTCCTCCCCTACACTTTCTAATGCATTACGTAGAGTGCATGTGCGCGTGTGTGTATGTGTCATTGTTTGTGTGTGTGTGTGTCTTTGTGTTGTGCGAATGTCTTTGTGGATGTCGTCTGTTTGTGTCTACCATTCCTGCCTTGTGTTTTCGTGTTCTTCATTTGGTAATGTTTTGTTCCAAGTCTCGTTGTCTTTTTGGAAATACCGCATGCTAGTTATCATGCCAGCATTGTGCTATTCATTCATTCGCTCCCAACATCTTTATTATTCGCTCACACATACATATTATATTATTATACATGCGTGTGTATTTGTATATATATGTATATATAATGTGTGTGCGTGTTTCTATTTATGTAGATGTTTATGCTCTACATAAATCCATCCATTCACACATGCGTACAATAAGATCGTTGAATGAGAGGAAATGACAAAAATCTTGATGATAGCTTAATTATCTAAAAACGCCTTTCGTGTGTACACAGGCGCACACATGCATACACACACAACACACGACGCTACATACATAACACATCACACAACACACACACACACACACATATGCAGACACGCTTACACACAACAGCATAACAAACCATTTCTCTCATTTCGAAAGAAACCCAGGCTCTCTCTCTCTCTTTCTCTCTCTCTCTCTCTTTCTCTCTCTCTCTCTCTCTTTCTCTCTCTCTCTCTCTCTCTCTCTCTCTCTCTCTCTCGCTCGTTCTCTTTCGTTCGTTCTCTTTCTCACCCTCTTTCTCTCTATTCTTCTTTCTCTCTCGTTCCACGCCAATAAACAACAAAACACACCATTTCCATGTTTTGCAACGGAACCAAGAACAAGCTTTTTTCTTTGCCTCAAAAATATAAAACTCAACACATGTTCCATTAGAATGTAAAGACGTTAATCATACGAAGTATCCTTGATAGGAGCGAGGGTAAGATAAATAGACAGTCAGATAGACAGACAGAGAGTGAGAGAGAGAGAGGAAGTTGTTTTGTCTGTGTGTCTCTAGTTTCTTCCTTTGTGTGTATATGTGTGTGTGTTGGGGGAAGCGTTATATTCTTCGAGATGGCTGTTGTCTGTTTAATAAATTTAACTTGTAATGATTAATATACACGTCACACAGTCTCTCTCCCCTCCTCTCTGGTATATGTGTATATACATTTATATATATGTCATCATCATCATCATCATTTAACGTCTGTTGTCCATGCTGGCATGGGTTGGACGGTTTGACCGGGCTGGCACGCTGGGAGGTTGCACCAGACTCATATAGGTAGATAGGTAGATAGATATGGCTACATACATATATATACATATAATATTGTGTGTCTGTGACCATCCAAGCATGCATGTATCTATCACTCTCTGACACAAGCACATATATACATGTATGTATGTATATTACATAGAGAGAGAGTTATATACACACATGTTAATTATATATATTTACACACACATATAACTATATATATTAGACGTATGCATGTACACATATAAAATATACTTTGAGTGTTTATATATATATATAATATACACCACACTTGGCTGCTACCTACATAATTACCTATGTATATTCATTAGAGATGCAGGTGTTGCAAATAATATATGCCGTCATAGGTGAGACAGACAGACAGACAGACAGACACCTAGTTACAATGTGGCAATTGATTACGACAGTCTTGTCAACATATTGCTAACCTCACAGTCTCACCTAGAACACCAGGTAGACATACACACATACATACATGCATACACACATACACATACATACATACATATATCTCTCACTATATATATGGCTTATATGACTGTGGTATGTATATAAATTTGTATGTGTGTATATTATATTAATGTGTGTAGGCATGGTATAGCTATGTGGTTGAGAATCTGACTTTAAAACCACAAGGTTTCAGGTTCAGTCCCACTGCATGACATCTTGGTCAAGTATCTCCTACTATAGCTGCAGGCCGACCAAAGCCTTGTGAGTGGTAGAAACTGTGTGGATGACCGTCGTGTATATATATATATATATATATATATATATATATATATATATAAATATGTGTGTGTGTGTATGTATTAATGTTTGTGTGTGCGTCTTCGAGTCTATTTGTCACCCATCCACCTCTTCTTCAACTGGTGTCGGGTTGTTTATGTCCCCATACATAATCTTCGGGGTCTAATTCCATTCATTGTATTTTCTAGAATAAGGTTAGACATGCAACCAAAGGAAGGTAGCTCTCAACACTTACAGTTCATGTTATAAACATGTAATAGAAGGCCAACTTGATTCCACATTACTTAAAGTTTCATAGGTGTAGATAAGTGTCTACAGTGTACAGTCAGAATGAGGTGAATTTAAGAATGGCCTTTAAGTGAGAGCATTTGGGAAGAGGGCCAGGGGCCTTCATTGGTCAGTACAGGTCACTCAAATACTTCAGTAAAAGAATGACAACAGATGATTTTATAAATGCTTTCACATGCTAGAGGAGACAGTCTAGAGCAGGGGTTCTCAACCTTTTTTGATGTCTGGGCCTGATCCAAAAACCTAGATTTTCTTAGGGGGCCAGCACCAAAAAATAAGTAAAATGCAAATCAATTAAAGAAAAATTTATTATATTTATAGAGGGAAGACTATCAGGGGGCACTGGGAGGATGCTCGAGGGCCTCGTGTGGCCCTGAGCACTGCAGTTGAGGACCACTGGTCAGGGTTTAGAATACAAATAATCAGGATATACATATGTATGTATGTATGTGTATAATATTCTGTAAAGTGGTTAGCATTTGGAAAGGCATCCAGCCATAGAAGCCATTCCAAAACTGACCCTAATGCTGGAATAAGCAGAGAGGCTTCAAGAGAATAACACAGCTTGGATTTTAACTTTGTCTACATAATGTACACACACATACACACACACACACACACACAGCTAGTTAAGTTAGAGAGCTTGATAAAATCTCTCGTTAAAAATTTGCAATTGTAAAAAGCAGGAAACATCAGTAATTGAACCAGGCATGTTAGTATGCTACACAGCCCTGCAGCTTGCCGGGTTCCATATAATTGACCACCCTACACAAGTATTTAGAGATAGTTATGGCCAGTACATAGGGTCACCCAGAGTTTCGTATCCATAAAGCACTTGGCTACCATATATCTTATCAGTCCCCACTAGCCATTAGGTCTCACAAGATGTATATAAAGCTAAGCATTTTATGGATGCAAAACCCTGGGCGACCGTATGAACCAGCCATAACTATCTTTCTCTAAATATATACATATATATATATATACATATATATACATATCCTGGTATTAGAACAGATACAGTGTGTGCTTGTGTACTGAAGACATCTCTAAAAGTGTCAGTGACAAGAAAGGCATCAGACCTTTGAACAGTGCTCTCGGAGAACCCATGCAACAGAAGGTCTGATAGAATGGTAATGATAACATGGTGACATAAGTATGTGTGTATGTGTGTGTGATGCTCATTTACAATCATATGGTGTGAAAACAAGGCCACACACACACACACACATATATATATTGATGTATGTTGTCATCGTCATCATTTAACATCCGTTTTCAATACTGGCATGGGTTGGACAGTTTGACAGGAGCTGGCAAGACCAGGAACCACACTAGGGTTAGGGTTAGGGTTCCATTTATAAACAAGGCTAATTTAGCTTAAGACTGCAAAAAACGAACAACTTTAATTGATTTTCAAATCTTATCAGAGGCATCTACATCAGTTTGGAACAATCCCAAAGAAACTATTGGCCAATCTGTTTATATATTAAACAATTACAATGGCTACAGAATACTGGTACTTGCTAATTAGCATATACTGTGTGGACACTTTATTTTTGAATATCAGGGGCCTGTCCTCAGAGATCTCAGTCCACACAGAATCGAGGTATGATGTAATATATGTAACCTACACACAGCAGATAATGTAAACAGTTCATTTTGCTGTTTCTCCATTGATTGAAAAAATGACGAAGAACCTTAATTAGTTTTCATATCTTATTGGATTTCCATCAGAGGTGTTTACCACAAGGTATCTGTTCTGGTGATCTAAAGTTTCCAGCACTCTACTTGTGCTCCACTGGTACATTATCTATTGACCCAAAGAGGGCAAAAGGCAGAGTTGAAATTTGAACACACAATGCAAGCAACAGAAATTATTATCACAAAGACAGTTGTTTGACATTTCAGTGAATCTGCCAATTTCAATTCCATCTCTCTCTCTCTCTCTCTCTCTCTCTCTCTCTCGCTCTCTCTCTCTC
Organism: Octopus bimaculoides; assembly: GCF_001194135.2. Classification (NCBI taxonomy): domain Eukaryota; kingdom Metazoa; phylum Mollusca; class Cephalopoda; order Octopoda; family Octopodidae; genus Octopus; species Octopus bimaculoides. The sequence continues at coordinate 36,266,337 of NC_069001.1, forward strand.
TTGCTCTCTCTCTCTCTCTCCCTCTTCCCTCTCTCTTTCTCTCTCATTCTAATACATACATTTGTGTGTGTGTGTGAATGTGTATAAATATATATATATATGTGTGTGTGTATGAAAGTGTATGCATGTATGTATGTGTATGTATATATGTATGTATGTATGTGTATATATGTGTGTGTGTATGAAAGTGTATGTGTACCCATCCTGGCATGGAAGATAGACATTAAATGATAATGATGATAGTATATATCGATATATATATGTTTGTGTGTGTATATATCTTTATGTATGTATGTATGTATGTTCCCCAAATATTTACCAAACTGTATGTCTAAATAGGAGAGACTAAACGAAGAAGAAAAATAATAGCCATATTTGAAATACTTGGTGTAATATTATGAAAAATATCAATAATGATTATTAGAACAGAGGTCAGAATGTCGACTGAATGGAGTTTATTTATTGAATAAGGAAAGTTCTAGATGTGTTTCTGTCAGAAGCAGTGTTCAGAACAAGCACAAATCTCTCTTTCCCATTTAAGTAAACTGTGAGTCTAGCGTACATGCGTGTGTACAGATATGTCTGCGTGTGTACAGATATATATATATACGTAGATACCATCATCATCGTTGTCATTGTTTAAGGTTTGTTTTCCATGCTGGCATGGGTTGGACGGTTTGACTGGGGACTGGCAAGCCAGGAGGCTGCACCAGGCTCTAACCTGATCTGGCAAGGTTTCTACAGCTGGATATAGTGGGTGCTTTTTATGTGCCACTAGCACAGGGAGCCAGTCAGGTGGAACTGGCATCAGCTATGTTCAGATGGTGCTTTTTATGTGTCATCGGCACTGGGAGCCAGTCAGGCTGCACTGACATCAACCATGTTCAGATGGTGCTTTTTATGTGCCACCGGCAGGCAACACTGGCACTCATGAATGGTACTTATTGTGTGCCACCAGCACGAGAGCCAGTGTCTGTATATATACTTGTGTTGTGTGTATGTGAGTGTGTTTGTATGATGTGTTATTGTAATTATTCTTGTAATCTTTTATTCGCTTCAGCCATTAGTCCATGGCAATGCTGGAGCACAACCTGGTAGAGTTTAGTCGAGCCAGTCGAATAACCCAGCAGTACTTGTTTTTGAAGTTGGGCTTGTTGTTCTATCAGTCTCTTTTGCTGAACCACTAAGTTAGACAGTGTAACCAAATCAGTGCCAACTATGAAAAAAAAAAACATACACATTATGGGATTCCACACAGTTTCTATCTACCAAATCCACTCACAATGATTTCGCCATCATGGGGCTACAATAGGAGACACATCGTCAAGGTGCCACATGGGTGTGGACTGAAACTAATGGTACATATGTATATATTTATGTGTGTTGTTTATATATGTCTTTTAATTCAATATCTAATTTTTATTTTTATATATATATATGTATATATTTATATATATATATGTATATATGTATGTATATATATATATATATATATATATATATATATATATAT
>NC_069001.1:36268041-36271184 GCF_001194135.2 Octopus bimaculoides
TACATGTCACCAGCATGGGTGCCACATGCGTGACACTGGTATCTGCCGTGACTGCCATTTTGCTCGGCTCGATGGGTCTTCTTCTCAAGCACAACACATTGCCAAAGGTCTTGGACATTGCCTCCATGAGGCCCAACACTTGAAAGGATCTTACCCACCTCATCTCGATGAGGCCAAACATGTATGTATCTATATATATATATATATATATATAAATTGAAAAAGGGGTTTGTTTGAGGCACAGCTGTTTGGTTAGATGTTCGTTTCCCAACTGCATGGTCCCTGGTTCAGTTCCGCTACATGGCACCTTGGGCATGTCTTCTATTTTAGCCCTAGGTTGGGCAAAGCCTTGTGAGTGGATGTTGTTGACAGAAACTGAAAGAAGACTGTCGTGTGTGTGTGTGTGTGTCCCACCCTTTCCATCGCTTGGCAACCAGTGCTGGTTGTTCCCCATAACTTAACGGCTTGGCAAAGGTGACCAATAGAATAAGTGCAAGGCCTAAAACAAAATAAGTCCTGGGGTCAATTTGTTTGACTAAAATTCTTAGAGGTGGTGCCCCAGCATGACCGCAGTCCAATGACTGATCAGATCAATAAAAGATCAGATGAACGATAAGATACATGTTGTGAAGCCCCAGGTCAGCCATGAGAGATGCAGATCTTTGGCGGAACAAAGGCACTCCAGCGGAACTGAACCAGGGACCATGCAGTTGGGAAACGAACATCTAACCAAACAGCTGTGCCTCAAACAAACCCCTTTTTCAATTTATATATATATATATATATATAGATACATACATGTTTGGCCTCATCGAGATGAGGTGGGTAAGATCCTTTCAAGTGTTGGGCCTCATGGAGGCAATGTCCAAGACCTTTGGCAATGTGTTGTGCTTGAGAAGAAGACCCATCAAGCCGAGCAAAATGGCAGTCACTCAGACTACTTTATCCAATGCATTCATCATAGCCATCCACTCCCTCCCTCCCCCATTTCTTTCCAATTCTGTTGGTTAGTTACAATTTGAGAGAACATTTTTTTAAGCTGTTTTCTTACAAATATGATCCAAACATTTATAGATTTTATTGCTAAAACTGGCAGTGTTTGGCCTTGTTCTAATCTATGTATCTGTGTCTCTGGACATGTGTGCGCATATGAGTGAATGTGTGTGTGTGTGATTTAAGTATGTATGTGTGTATGGTTTTGGTAAATACATCATTATATGCGTAAATACTGTCAGAAATATTCCTTTTACCCTCCCTCCCCCACTCTCTCTCTAGGCATACATTATGTATACTTACACATACACACATATATATATACACACATAAACATGAATAAATTGTTAACAGCTAAAATATATATACATATTTTTTTTTTAGATTTACGCATAAATATGCCTGGTTCAATTACTAATGTTTCCTGCTTTTTTCAATTGCAAATTTTTAACTAGAGATTTTATCAAGCTCTCTAACTTAACTAGCTGCGTGTGTGTGTGTGTGGACAGAGTTAAAATCCAAGCTGTGTTCTTCTCTTGAAGCCAGTCTGCTTATTCCAGTATTCTAAATCCATATGCAAAATGTCATATTTGTGTGTGCAGTATGCATAAGAGTTAAAAATACTGGAAAATATTTTCTGCAGAGTAGTAATATCAAAATAAGAGATGGGAAAATTTTTTTGGTATTATTTATTCACCATTACACATGTTTCATTTACTAACAGGAGTTAAAAAATCATACATGTAGGATAAACATGTAAGATATCCCCTAATAGAAATTCTTCAGATAGAGAATCAAATAATACCATTATTGTTTCATTCTCTGTCTTGAGAATTTCTACCACTGTAGTCTGAGTTCAAATCCTACTAATATCAATTTTGCTTTTTTATTCTTTATTTTTGGGGAGTCAATAAGCAAAATACGATCCAGAGATAGAAAATCAGACCGGATACCTTGTGGTGTTTGCTCATGGATCTTCCCATTCATACAGTAGTGTCTGCAATGGCACTGGTACCAAGCTGTATTGGTCCTAAGACTGTGGTACCACACCGGTGCTGGTATTATGTAAAAAAATGTTCCCCATGAAAAGGATCCATTACACTATGTAAAGGGGTTGGCATTTGGAAGGGCATCCAGCTGTAAAACCATGCTAAAGCAGACCTCAATGGGGCTGGTGCCACATAAAAGGCACTCAGTCCTCCCTGTAAAGCGGTTGGTGTTAGGAAGGGTATCCAGCTGTAAAAACCTTGCCAAAACAGACCTCACCAGTGTTGGTTCCCCATAAAAAGCAGCCAGTCGACTCAGTAAAGTGATTGATGTTAAGAAGGGCAACAAGCCATAAAAAAAACCATGCCAAAACAACGGATCTTGACACAGTCCTGCTTGTGAACTCCCGTCAAACAATCTAACCCATGCCAGCATGGAAAGTGGACGTTAAACAATGAGGATCAGAGAAGAGAGGCTACTACTGGTCTTCTACCAGACAACCTTGACCAGAGTTAACCACGAAAATGCAGAACCATGGTCAGCGATGACAGACAGGATCCTATTTGTAACGTCCCTATTGTCATCATGGTCATCATTGTTTTATGCCTGGTTAAACAGCATCTCACACTTTCTTGCCTCCTGTCACTGTCGGAGATTATCTGAGAATCACAGAGTAAAGCTCTTCTCTTAGTCATTGCATTTGGCACGGTTTTGGAACGGTCTTACACTCATACACACTCATGCTGTGTTTATGTATATATATATATGTGTGTGTGTGTGTGTGTGTATAATGTATATATGTATGTATATATGCCGTATGTATATCTGTTATATATGTACATATATAAATATGTGTATATACATGTGTGTATGCTTATATATATATTGTACATATATATGTGTATATTTAGATATATTTGCATATATACACATGTATGTATATATACTTACACACATATACATGCACATATATACACATACACACACACAAACATATACATATATACATACATATGCATATTGCTCTCTCACACACATAATACACACATTACACATAAATACACTTTCATATATATACACACACACACACACACATATATATATATACACACACATATATTTAAATTCATTTTGCTTACCCCCTCCCTCTCTACCCCCTCTCT
>NC_069001.1:36272497-36273169 GCF_001194135.2 Octopus bimaculoides
TGTGTGTGTGTGTATATATACATATGTATTTTTACATGTTTCAGTCATTTGATTGTGGCCATGCTGGGGCACTGCCTTTAGTCAAGCAAATCAACCCCAGGACTTATTCTTTGTAAGCCTAGTACTTATTCTATCTGTTTCTTTTGCCGAACTGATAACTTATGAGGACGTAAAAGCACCCACTACACTCTCAGAGTGGTTGGCGTTAGGAAGGGCATCCAGCTGTAGAAACTCTGCCAGATCAGATTGGAGCCTGGTGCAGCCTCCTGGGTTGCCAGTCCTCAGTCAAACCGTCCAACCCATGCCAGCATGGAAAGTGGACATTAAATAATGATGATGATGATAGATGTTTGTATATATACATATATATATATTTATATAGATAGTTGAAATTTATAGAAAAACCAAAGATGAAGACAGGTGTATAAACAACCGATTCCGACTGAACTTCCTACTCTTTAGACTTGCATCACAGAACCACTTCCAGAACTTTCAGTGCCCCTCCTCATCCACATACAAACATGTCGCCTGGATTACCCCTGGATCTACTCACTCTACCTTCACGAATTTCACTGGATTTTTTCATTGACATATATATATATGTGTGTGTGCGTGTATGTACTGATATATATACATATACATACATACATACATACACATATATATATATAT
>NC_069001.1:36273624-36280309 GCF_001194135.2 Octopus bimaculoides
ATATATATATATATATATATATATATATATATATATATATATATACACATGGAGATGTCTTTCATTAGGGTTGTACATGTATATACGTTGACTATATATTGTGCTCACAAAACCACTTACACACACAAAAACAGGTCTATACATATATATACACAAACACAAAGCTAATGATTTCTCTTAAGGCCTACTTATTGATATTCTAGACACGTGTGTGTGCGAAGATATATAGATACATACATATATATATATATATGTGTGTGTGTATGTGTGTGTGTGTGTATTTATATAAATAGATACACACACATAAATACACAAATATGTACATATATATGTCTGAGTGTGTGTGTGTGTGTGTATATATATATATATATGTATATATATATATATATATATATATATACACACACATATATATGCACACAACATAAGCACACACATAAGCACCTCTAGCTGTGTGAATGTGTGTGTTTATACACCTATGCACACATATATATACACCTCTGAATATGAGATAAGCTATTGAGCGTGCCAACTAATAACCTGGAGATTTCTCTTTGTGATTCTGTTTGGATACCAAGTCCTAGCGGAGGAGACTGATGACCAAAACAAAACAGAACTACAACCTGTTTATCTTGATGACCTACTAAAAGGAAGCAGAGATGGCCAAGTAGGCTAAGACATATATATTTATCTCCTCAAGGGTCACAGGTTCAATACCATTGCTCTCCTATTTCATGATATTTCTCAAGAGGACACTTTACTTAGTTTGCCTGACTTTTAGAACTTGCAGCATGGTTACAGGAAATTTCTCCGCAAATATTTTTGCTTCAGGAAATTTCGTGTACAATGGCCTTATTATAATCATCATCATTTAATGTCTGTTTTCCATGCTGGTATGGGTTGGACAGTTTGTCAGGAGCTAGCAAACCAGAAGACTACACCAGGCTTTTCTGTCTGTTTTTGGCATGGTTTCTACAGCTGGATGCCCTTCCTAATGCCAACCACCTTATACATTATTTCAATATTTATAAAAGCTTTAATGCTTTCATAAAACTTTTTATCATTCTTTTTGTTTTTTTTATTTTAAAACTCATTGATATAATATGCTTCCAACAAAGTTTCTTAATTGGTGAAATTTCTTGGGGTGAATTTTCTGGACACAATGCTTGTTTGCTTGCTTCATACTCTTTGCTTGATAAGGTAGAGGTCATCCCAAGTTAGTGGTCCCAGAGGCATCATCGAGTGCAGAGTCGACCAGGTCCACCAGTGCTCTTTATTGCTGGCGGTTCTGTGCCAGACCCAGTGCATCCTCCAAGGTGACGTCAGGCCTCTGAAGCCCTTCCCCAAGCATGACCAACCATCTGGTGTGGGGCCTGCCTCAAGGTCTCTTCCAGCCCACAGCAGCTGCGTCGAATGCGAGAAAAGCCCTGCTGGGATGATTTGACAGGAGATGGAGGACATGTCTATAGCAGGGGTTTTCAAACTTTTTGACTTGCGGCCCCTTTATATTTCAGGCTTTACCTTAGGGACCCCGTTATAAACGCTTATGAAATTTATACATAAATATTTGCTTAAAATAACATATATTTTTTACATTTATTTATTTAACAGGATTTAACAAATAGGTTTATTGTCAATTAAAAGATTTCGATTAAAAAACATATATAAAATCAAATTGCCCATAAAAAGTATTTGCTGTCTACGGACCCTGTCTTGTCCTTGCGGACCCCTTGTGGTCCGCGGACCACAGTTTGAAAACCCCTGGTCTATACCAATGCATGTGATGGATAGACATGAGTTGGGAGGCTGTGGGCTGATGCATGCATGGCTTATTATTGTTGAGGAGTAGAAATAAAATGAGGTGCCAGTGAAGGCTGGGGTTGGTTTATATTCTTATAATACAGTCTGAGACCCTTGATGTGAATGGATTTTAACCCTCTTAGACCTGGGCCCCTGTATCTAGCTTCAACCTTCACCTGGGTTCCCAAGCAAAAAAATAGATAGTTGCATATACAGTTAGAAATAGCAGTCAAATCACCTTTAAATCACGTTCAACGATATTTTAAAAAGAAAATATGTGTTCACACTGAATACTGTAGTCCGTGATACACAATGCTTGAATAAAAGCCAGGCTGGAATCCTAAACCTGCTTGACCAAGAATGACCTGTGGCTAAACTACAACAAAGACATTACTAAGCCAACAACCTTTAAGTGGTTATTTGATCTGTTAGAAATAGCAGCCAATTCATCCTTAAATTACGTTTGACTACCTTACAAAAAAATCAACTTCTTACCAAATAATTTGTCTTCAATATACAATGCCTGAAGAAAAGCCAGGCTCGAATTCTAAGCCTGCTTCATTAGGAATGACCTAGAACTAAACAACAGCAACAACACCACCAACAATAAAAACAATGCTCGTTACAAAGGGTTTTTTTTCTTTTTTCCCCTTAATTTTCACGCCTTCTCTGATATTGTTTCTCAGAGCTTTGAGTGCCATAAAAGCATCCTCTTTAGTCAGAAATTTGGTCGTACAACAACCTGTTCCTTGCATAAAGAATTGGCACATGTTTAGGAGAACCCTCAAGAGGTGGAGAGTTTGAATAGCTCTGTTTTATTTCACAAGTAGAATCATTAAAAACCAACCCTTCTCCTCTTCTCCCTCCTCTTCATCATCATCATCATCGTCACCACCACCACCATCATTATTCTCACTACTACTACTACTACTGTTATTATTATCATTATTATTATTATTATAGGAAGTGGTTCCATTAGGTTGGTCATAACGTGTGAATTATTTCTACTGCCATTGAACAAAGTTATAATAATAATAATAATAATGATAAAGAAAGGAAAATGGTAGCATGGCTGCTACTGTCTCTGAGGAATGTAATAAGATATCCTGTTTGGTTAGGTTTAGTGTTACTCTGTGGTGTGTGTGTGTGTGTGTGTGTGTGCTACTTTTGCTTCATGCATGTATTTTAATGTGTGTGTGTGTGTGTGTGTATGTGTATGCTATTTCTGTTCTGTATATTTTAATGTGCGTTTGTGTGTATGCTGTTTGTTCTGTACGTTTTACTTGTATGTGTGTGTGTGTGTGTGTGTGTTTGTGTATGTATGTGTCTAAATACAATCATGTATGTCACGGGTTATCCCTGTTGCAATGTGTGTGTGTGTGTAAATGCAATTGTGTATGTCACAGGTTATTCCTGTTGTGTGTGTGTGTGTGTGTGTGTGTAAGTGTATGAATGTGTGTTTTACTTCTTCTGTGTATGTATATGTATGTATTTGAATTGTTACTCTGTATGTGCTTGTTCGTCTTGAAGTGTGTGTTTGTGTGGGGCATATGTATGTATTAATACAGTTGTGTATGCACCTGATACATCTTGGGGGGGGGGATGCAGGGGTTACCATGGAGAAGCAATTGGCCTTATGCTATGGGATAAAGGGTTTATATGTAAAAGAAGGGGCCAGGCCACAGATCACTACTTCCTTAAATGCAGCAAAATATAGACTTTGCTGATGAGGCCATAATAAGGTTGGAATACATCCGTTGTTGTCTTCTACTCTTCTTTCTTTTTATTTTTTACTTGTTTCGGTCATTTGACTGTGGCCATGCTGGAGCATTACCTTCAAAGATTTTAAATGAACAGACTGACCCCCAGTACTTGTGTTTTGTTTTGCTTTTGTTTGTTTGTTTGTTTTTAAACTCTGCTACTTATTTTATTTGTCTCTATTGCTAAACCACTAGCTTACAGGGACGTAAACAAACCAACACTTGCAGTCAAGCAGTGACACATGACAAAGAAACACACACATATGCGCACACATATATGAGAGTCTTCCACACAGTTTCCATCTACCAAATCTACTGACACGGCTTCAGTCAACCAGGGGCAATCATAGAAGGCACTTGCTCAAGCTGCCCCATAGCGGGACTGAACTTGAAGCCACCTGGTTGCAAACCGAGCTTCTTAACCCCACAGCCATGCCTGCACTAACGCTTTTGTTCCCCAACCTTTGCATAAATCCTACTGGTTTGCATTTAATGTCCCTTTGCTTTGAATATTGCTTTCAAATTTTGACCAAAGGCCAGGGAATTCGAGGGGAGGGATAAGACAATTACGTTGTTCAACTGGTACTTGTTTTATAGACCCTGAAAGAATGAAATGCAAAGTCACCCATGGTAGAATTTGAACTCAAAACGTGAAGACAGACAAAATGCTGATAATCATTTTGCCTGGTGTGCTAGCAATTCTTATTTCTTTATTGCCCACAAGGGACTAAACATAGAGGGGACAAACAAGGGCAGACAAAGAGATTAAGTCGATTACATCGACCCCAGTGCGTAACTGGTACTTAATTTATCGACCTCGAATGGATGAAAGGCAAAGTCGACCTCGGCGGAATTTGAACTCAGAATGTAACGGCAGACGAAATACCGCTAGGCATTTCGCCCGGCGTTCTATCAATTCTGCCAACTGGCTACTTTCACATTGATGACCCATCATCAGCATTGAATTCTGGGGTTATTGTGTGTTTTTGGTCATACAACATACACCCACATCCAGGTGAAGACAATCTTGGTTGATGAAGCCTAGGCTTATGTCGAAGTAGCATTCTGTTGACCTCCACCAATCACCTCTCTTCGGCCAGAGCCACTGAGATGGTGGAATTTCTGTGTTAATTCAAAAGAATCATATGTCCATGTCAGTAATTGCCCAGACCTTAATAGATAGCTCATCCAATCCTGCTGCAACAAGCGATAGTTTGACAATGATTGGTCATTAAAGATAACGAGTGAGATTGGTTAATTAATTACCCTGCTTCTTGCCTTAATCAGCAATGGATTTATGGTGAAATTAGTGACATGTATATAATACATTTGTGATTAAACCACCTTCCATGTCATTCTATTTATTTCGTCAAAGAATGGTCTTATTCTTTTCTCTGCCATGTGAAATGCCAAAGCAGTTTGATTGATGTGTTCATTAGAAATGTGGCCCCTTTTACTTCATCCTACGCCTACTTAACACATTAGTGTTTCTCTCTAGGGTTCATCCTTAGAATGGCTTTTCAAGCTGATATGACACTTGGTTGATTTTATTTTCATGTCTTTTACCAGAATATAGAAGAATTTGCATTGCTTGTCGTGAACATCTTGGTGATATTTCAAGCGAAGTTTGGGTTCTTACATAAGAAGATCTTCATTTTGTGTTCTGTGATCAATTCTTGATGAGATCAACTTCCCTTTTTCACCCCCACTGGTGCAGGTGTAGCAAGTAAAATGAATACCAGTCAGATTCTGGGGTAGATGAAGTAAAATACAAGTATCCTAATGGTCAAAAGATACCTGTACAAGAAGCAGATAACAAATTCATGTTCCTGTACTGGTCACAGATGTGGTTGTGTAGGGAAAGAATTTAATTTGCCACCACATGGTTTCAGGTTCAGTCCCACTGTGCAGCTCTTTGGATAAGTGTTTTCTACTATAGCCCCAAGCTGACCAATGCCTTGTGACTAAATTTGGTAAATGTCTTTGTTTTTGTCTCCCCACCCCTACCCCCAATATTGGCTTGTTTACATTTTTATAACCTAGTGGTTTAGCAAAAGACTCCAATAGAAAATGCACCAGCCCCAAAAATAAGTTTCTATGGCATATAAGGGACCAAGATCTCGACATTTCCACAGAAAATTGGGTGCCAGCCCATTGCAGGGTCCAAGGCCAGCATATTAGAGAGGATGGAGCAAGTCAATTATGTCAGCCCCAAATACTTGACTGCTACTTTATTTTATTGACCCCACTCTGGCCTCCAAAAAGGATGAAAGATAAAGCTGACCTCAGCGGGATTTGAACTCAGAATGCAAAGAGCTGGAAAAGAATGTTGCTAAGTGTTTCATCCAGCATACTAACAATTCTGCCAGCTGTTCTGATTTCAGCACAAGGCCGGCACTTTTATGGGAAAGGGGTCAGTGAATACCAGTGACCCAAAAACTTGACTGGTGCTTTTATTTTCTCCAGAAAGACAAGAGGGAATGTTAACCTCAGTGGGATTTGAACTCTCAAAGTAAAAGCCAGAAATAATACCACTAAGCATTTTGTCCAATGTGCTAACAACTCTGCCAGCTCACCACAGTAGTACTAGTAGTGGTAGTAGCAGCAGTAGTAGTTATAATAATCCTTTCTATTATAGGGACAAGGCCTGAAATTTTGTTGGGGAGGGAACTAGTTCATTATAACAACTCCAGTGCTCATGAAATGACTGGTACTTCCTTTATCAACCCTGACAGTATAAAATGCAAAGCTGACCTCGATGGAATTTGAACCCAGAATGTAAAACCAGTTGAAATGCTTCTGAGCCATTTGTCCAGCTTACTAACCAACTCTGCCAGTTCACCGTCTTCAGTAATAAAATTAGTCATTCAATTCTATTGATTCACCGCATATATCATCATCATCATCATCATCGTTTAACGTCCGCTTTCCATGCTAGCATGGGTTGGACGATTTGACTGAGGATTGGTGAAACCAGATGGCAACACCAGGCTCCAATCTAATTTGGCAGAGTTTCTACAGCTGGATGCCCTTCCTAACGCCAACCACTCAGAGAGTGTAGTGGGTGCTTTTACGTGTCACCCGTACGAAAACGGCCACGCTCGAAATGGTGTCTTTTATGTGCC
>NC_069001.1:36281217-36282175 GCF_001194135.2 Octopus bimaculoides
TATATATATATATATATCTCGAAGTGGTTGGCGTTAGGAAGGGCATCCAGCTGTAGAAACTCTGCCAAATCAGATTGGAGTCTGGTGTAGCCATCTGGTTCACCAGTCCTCAGTCAAATCGTCCAACCCATGCTAGCATGGAAAGCGGACGTCAAACGATGATGATGATGATGATATATATATATATATATATATCTACATGCACACATATTTACCCTACCCTAACACATGTAGCACTCAGAATGATAGCTCAGACACCTTGCAGCCTGCAGCTATTGCGACTAAGATGGACTTAAGTCATAATCAATTTATATCTGTCAATAGTTTTTGGGAAATTAATCCTATGTTCTTTGGAGGTATTTTGTTGTGTTCTTTCTTTTATTATAATTCCAACTTTTCTTTCACACTTTTACAAATCTGCAAAAAAAAAGATTCCAAAAAGCAATTTTTTAAAAAGTCGATGCAGCTTAAAGACTTAGTTGTGTTTTCTGTTGTCTTTCGTACTTTAATATCGGCCGATCATTGCTGCTCCAGGAAGAATTAGAAACAGTAACTCTACTTCCTTATTCTGTTTATCAGTCATGGCTGTGAGGTCAAAAAGGTGGCTTTGCAACCACATGATCATGGTTTCAGTCCCACTTTGGTCAAGTGTCCTCTACTACAGCCCTGCACCAACCAATACTTTTCAAGTGGGTTTGGTAGGCAGAAACTGTATGGAAGACCATCATATATTTGTGTGTGTGTGTGTGTGTGTGTGTGTGTGTATACATATATATATATCATCCTCATCATCGTTTAACGTCCGCTTTCCCTGCTGGCATGGGTTGGACGATTTGACTGAGGACTGGCGAACCAGATGGCTACACCAGGCTCCAATCTGATTTGGCAGAGTTTCTACAGCTGGATGCCCTTCCTAACGCCAACCACTCAGAGAGTGTAGTATATATATATATATATA
>NC_069001.1:36282191-36283329 GCF_001194135.2 Octopus bimaculoides
GGAGTTATAATCCAAGTTGTGTCCTCATGAAGCAGATTTGCATTTTCACATTAATCCATTGTATGCATATAGATGTTTTATTTTGAATGTGCTATCCATAACAATTGAAATTTTGGGTGAATTCAGTTTGCAGAATAATTATGTTTCCAAACAAAAAGACTGAAAAAATTTGGTATACCATATTTTCTCAAACTTGGGTCCTGTTAGGGTGTAACGGTATAATCCAATCATTTTGGCACAGTTTCTATGGCTGGATGCCTTTCCTAATGCCAACCACTTCACAGAGTATACTGGGTGCTTTTTATGTGGCACCAGCATGGCTGCTTTTCACATGTGTGTGTGTATATATATATATATATATATATATATATATATACATGTGTGCGTGCGTGTACTGTTATTTCGATTAGATCAACATTACAATGTTTCTTTAACTTTTCTATCAAATATTTGGCTCTCAGCCCAATATATTATGCTACAATCATTGGGGGAAAAAAATATATAAATTTGTCTGTCTCACAAAAACTAAAATCTTTTGTTTTTCTTAATCTTTTTGTCTGATTAGATTTTCTTTCAGTTTTTTTTATCTAAAACTGATACCAATATTCAATATTCGCCTCCATCCTCCACAAATAAACCAACACTTGTATTTATATTTATTCTATTGTTTACATTTTATTAATTTTAGATTAAGTATATTTTTACTACAAAGCACAATGGGTTGCGGTCAAAACTTGACTTCTTTTTGTCTTTTCAGCTGGTGGGGTTAGTTGGAAGGGTGGTACTAGGTGCTGGAGTGACTGTATGGTAAAGAAGTTTACTTCTCAAACACATGGTTCCAGGTTCAGTCTCAGTGCGTGGCACCTTGGGCAAATGTCTTTTATTATAACCTTGAGCAAACCAAAGCCTCGTGAGTGGATTTGATAGACGGAAACTGAAAGAAGCTCGTTGTATATGTGTGCATGTGTGTGTCTTTGTGTCACATTTTAAACTTGAGCAAATTCTTACATATTTTTACTTACAGTATTTGTAACGTTCAAGTTACTTAATGGACTGGTTTCTCCTTCTGAAAACCCTATTGTCACTTAGGCATTTATTCACAAAACCCAATATATATATAAATATATATATATATATA
>NC_069001.1:36284687-36288909 GCF_001194135.2 Octopus bimaculoides
TGTTTCGTGTTTGTTTTGAGAATGCATTTTTTTTTTATCATTTGTTTTTGCTTCTGATTGTTTTTTGTTTTTTTTGCTGTTGCTTTCTTCTGTATATTTCGAGTAGAATGCTTAAGAATGCAATCTGTACATATGTGTGTAGGTAATAAATATACCGACATGCATATATATATATATATATATATATATATATGTATGCATATATACATATATGTATTCGACGTTAAACGATGATGATGATGACATATATATATATATATATGTATGCATATATACATATATGTATGCATATATATATATACATATATATATATATATACATACATATATGTATGCCTGTATGTATATATATATATATATGTATATATGTATGTATATATATATATATATATGTATATATATATGTATGTATATATGTATATATATATGTATGTATATAGATATATATGCACATATATATATACATATATATGTATGCATATATATACATATATATATGTATATAGATATATATATATATGCACATATATATACACACACATATATATATACATATATATGTATGCATGTATATACATATATATATGTATATATATATATATATGCACATATATATACACACACATATATATATACACATATATGTATATATATATATACATACATACATACATACATACATATATGCATTCACATTGTGGTTCATCTTGCCTAGAATACACTAAACAAGGTTAAAAGCTTATTTGTTCTTTTGTGAGTTCTTGAAAGAAAAAATAAATAAATAAATCCTTAAATAAATAAAACAAAACAGAAAAGTTACTAAAAAAAAACCCACAAACGACCCCAAGAGATCCAGCTTCTGTATTATAATATTGTACACTTAAATGAATTTTCCATGAGTAAGCTGTTTTTATGTTGGTACATTTTCTTTGGTTAAGCAGTAAAACACTTTCAAAACATCACCATCAGCATCATCATCATCGTCATTATTATTATTATTATTATTATTATTATTATTATTATCATTATTATTATTATTATTATTATTATTAACTTTTTCTCTCCTCAATTTGACTTGATGTAAGTTAACTTTGCCTGCAATGCAACATGTGTTTATTTTCTATATATATATATATATATATATATACATGCTTACATGCATGCACACATACATACATACATTCATACATACAGACATACATACATATATATATATATATACATATATATATATATATATAGAGAGAGAGAGGGAGAGAGAGGGGGAGTGAGAGAGGGCACCAAGGCCTTGGCACTTATGGTATATAATACAGTATATACTTCCCTATTCTGAGAATGGAATGGAAAGGGGGTAAAGAACTGGGAGTGGGGAGTTCTTGTTTCGTTGCTGCAAACATATTTTCATGTAAATGTTAATAGAAAGCTAATCCAGAGCCCCTCCGTCGCAGCCTTTACATACAGGCACACATGCTCTATATACACATGCGCACGCTGTCACTGTGTCCACAATTATTGCTCTCACTACAAGCTGAGGAAGAAGAGGAAAAAAAGAACTGAAAAGAAAGAAGGAAGTAATTTTAAAACTTGTCCAAGATACACATAGACATATATTGAACTGACAGTAATCAATAATTTATAGGTTTGATTTTGACCAAACATATTAAAATCTTCCAATAATATCAAATGTTGACACACACACACACTCAAACATATACAGAAAATTATGTGTGTGTGTATATATATATATGTGTGATTGTCTGTGTCTGTGTAATCTTTGAAACAGGTATATATATATATATATATATATATATATATATATATATATATATATATATATATATATATATATGTATATATATATATATATATATATGTATATATGTATATATATGCATTATATAAAAATATCTGTATATATGTAGATATATTTTATATGTATCATATATAAGTATATATGTATGTATATGTGTATGGGTATATGCACTACTTATATATATGTATGTATGTGTGTATACTTTTGTATGCGTATATCTATATATATTTGCATGTATGGGTATAAGATACTTATATATAATTTATCATCTGTGAATAAATTATATGTATGTATATATATATATATATATATACATATACATGTGTGTGTGTGTGTGTGTGTATATATATATATATGCAGTAATAAGATCGGGATTGTTTAGAATCAGATGTTATTTTCGTAGCAAAACATATCATCTTTAAACTCAGAAAAACTTGTTTTCATTTTCTCCAGAAAAACTAAAGAAAATCAAAACAAAAGAACAAAAAGCTTCTCTGATTTTTGGAAAATTCAAAGATTAAATATGAACGGCCTTTCTGGTTTTGACATTCTTGCACAACATTTTAGAAGAATGTCTCTTTTTTTAGTTTTCTGTTTCTTTTCTCCCCCACCCCACCCGCATTTTGGGTTTTGGCATAAAGATTATGAATTTATATTTCCAAGAGAGACAGAGAGCCTGCGGTAGAGAATATATGTAATTCAATGAATTGACCCAATTATTTAACTGGTACTTATTTATATAAACATTAGAAAGGGGGAAGCAATGGTCTTTCCCTAATGATTTGAACTTAATGAATGAAGTAGTGAAATGAAACTAAAAGTTGTAATGCTTGACGGTCAATACTAATTCCTTTATTTATTGATCACTTGGAAGACTTCCAATCAGGTGGGAAGAGGATTTCAGAAAGATGTTTGAACAACATGGAGGAGAATGGCGAGTGCATGAGGGGAATGGAGCAAATGGTGTGGCCAGTGGAACTGACTTGGCACCAGACAGCCTGGCTGATTCAGGCAATTGACCATTCGTTGATTGACCTCATGGACTCTTGAGTATGCTTAAGCAGATGTTATTTAATTTGGTTATACCCATGGAGGACACCAAAGTGGGAGGCCACATGGTTTTGTGTTTACAACTCACTCATGTGTAGAAACATTGATATTTCCAGCTATAAAAGCAAAAAAAAATCCATATGACCACCCATTTTGCATCTCCCAGGATTATCATCATCATTATCATCATCATCATCATCATCATTTTAATATTCACTTTTCAGTGCTTGCTTGGGCTGCACAGAGTTTACTTGAGGTTGACTTTCTATGGCTGGGTGCTCTTCCTGTTGCCAACATTCATCTGTTTTGTTTCCAAGGTAATATTTCCCCATGGCTAGACATTTGGTCAACCTGCGATTATGACCCTTCATCAGTTGTCAGCTATGCATATATATATATATATATATATATATATATATATATATATATATATGTATATATAACATTAGGAAGGGCAGCCAGCTATATAAACCATGCCAAATCAGACTGGCGTCTGGTGTTGCCCTTCAGCTTACCAGCCTTGGTCAAACCTTCCAACCCATGCCAGCATGGACAACGGATGTTAAATCACGATGATGATGATGACAGTGGGCTTCTTTCAGTTTCCGTCTCCTAAATCCACTCACAAGGCTTTGGTCGGTCTGAGGCTATAGTAGAAGAAACTTGCCCAAGCTGCCATGCAGTGGGACTGAACCCAGAACCATGTGGTTGGAAAGCAAGCTTCTTGCCACACCTGCACCGATATTTGTTTATTATTGCTTTATATCAGCAATAATTAGTGAAGAGGGGAGTCCTTCGATCAGCCTTACAGCAATTTGGTTTTAACGAACTTCTCTATGAACTCTTCTACGTCTGACAAGAGGCTGCACTTCTTCTTGATGCGGTCATGTGCTTAGCAGTAGGGGCATTTTATTAATTCTAAATATTGACATTGGTGGGTTTGTTTTGTTTTTGGTGTTTTTCTCGAAGTATCTCATGTTGTATTTGTAAGTTGACTTTAAAGAAAAAAGAATACAAATTGAAGATTAATGGTTTGCGATCACAGCATCAAAGGGATGCTGTTTCTTTAGAAATGTTGCTGTATCATACAGTGTACAGTGTGTGCATATGCATACATACACACATATAAATGAATGTGTGTGCATATATATATATATATATATATATGTGTGTGTGTGTGTGTGTGTGTGTATATATATGCACGCATATCTGTTTATATAAATATATAAACATACGTATATACACATATATGTATATACACATATATGTATATAAACATATCTATGTGTATACACATACATATGTATATACACGTGTTTATATATATATATATATATATTTGCATGCATGCACATACAT
>NC_069001.1:36289433-36291591 GCF_001194135.2 Octopus bimaculoides
TATATATATATATATATATATATATATATATATATATATCTTCATTTGAAAGTCCTGCAATTTTGGTTGTATGTTTTTCTGCTCTGATTTATGTTGTTAATAATTTTCAAAGCAAGTATGATTAGGATTTTTCTTATTGGCCGTTCCCCACATTCTGGTTATCTCTATTTCCAGATCTTTACAATTTAATAATATCTCCATTTATTTTCCTGTATCAGAAGGACTGACTCATAGTCGTGTTCATGTATTTCGTATAATATGTATATTCTTATGTCATTCCTCCTCCTCTCTTTTTTCTTCTCATGTTCTTTTATGTTAAACCCCACATGAAATGTAAACAGCCCTCATACGTCTCCCTCATCGATGCTCCAATGGTAAAAAAAAATGGAATCATTAATATCATTATTATTATCATTATTATTATTATTATTACCATCATCATCATCATGAAGGCTGAAAGCTACCAGAATCATTAGCACACATGGGGAAAATGCTTAGTGACATCGTAAATCTGGTATTTGAAAGTATAACTCAACGAAAGTATAACTCAACGAAAGTATAACTCAACCAAAGTATAACTCAACCAAAGTATAACTCAACCAAAGTATAACTCAACCAAAGTATAACTCAACCAAAGTATAACTCAACCAAAGTATAACTCAACCAAAGTATAACTCAACCAAAGTATGACTCAACCAAAGTATGACTCAACCAAAGTATGACTCAACCAAAGTATGACTCAACCAAAGTATGACTCAATCAAAAAGAACAAAGGTTCACAAAATTGTGATAATAGATTTAACTTAAAAAATAAAATCTATAGTTTTGGTTCAGAGAATAAGGGGTTGGCTGACTGGAATCAAAAGGGGTAATGCCAACCAACCTGGACCACCCTCTGGCCCTTAAATAGGAACTTCCTATTTTAAAGCTCTAAAAGCTTTTCATTAAAATTTCTTTTTAATTCTTCCCTTTAACATTTAGATTCCTCTATCAAATGTGATGTTTATTTATTCATATTATTTCGAATTAATTATGTCATTATATCATAGCCTAACGATTTTGATGTGATTGTTTATTTTTTAGAATGGCATAGTAGGGTAGGTATAAGAAGCCAGATCTTGCTGGTTTTAATATAAAACTGGTAGAAGTTCCAATTAGTAGCTTAACAATGACAATTATTTCTCTAAATTCTTCCTTATTTTCAAAATTAATTTAAATAAAAATAGGGTATTTCAGTAGAAATACAGCAATAAAACAGTTTCAGCAGAAGTTGTAAAGTGGCTCCTTCTCTACCTTTTTCAGACCTTCTGGTCCCCTACCTGCCAACTTACAAGCTTCTTAACTCTTTTGATATTAACTCACCTGAGACAATTACTGCTATCAATGATACAAACTTTCTGTCTCAAAGTAATCTTAATAAAAACTTGCCATTAAAATTTCCTTTCAATTTATGTTCTGAACACTGATTTAACCATGACAATGTCGTTTTACTAAATTCGTTAATTATTTTCAAAAATTAACAGAAACAAACATAGTGGATTTCAGTAAAAATATAGTAATGAATAATATGGTTAAGCAAGACCTAGGAATAAAAAACAGCAATAATAGTTATCACAGCTCTATTTCCAATTTAAATTTATCTGACTAACCATTTTGATATTTTTCTGCCTAAAACTGCCTCTAGTTATATGATACAAGCTTCCAGTTTTAAACTGATCCAAACTGTAAAACCTTCCATCAAAATTTCATGTTAATTTATCTTCCAAAAACTAGCTTAATAATGAACAAAGTTATTTTTGTTAATTCTCCATTATTTCCAAAATTTATGGAAAGGCATGGCAGAGTATTTCAAGAGAAATATGGTAAACAAAAGAGTTAAATGTTATTGATGCCTAAAAGCGGGATCTGCTGCCTAAGAGACTGCAAATTTGGAATCTCATTTTGCATTGCTAAATCTAGCATTAAGACTTTTGTCTCTCTTCTCTCTTTCTTTCTCTCTTTCTCTATACCTTGTCTTTTTGTCTTTTTCTTTCTCATATGCACACTCACTCACAAAAGCATTTAAACATACATATATCATCAGGAATTAACAAAATTATATATATATATATATATATACATACACACACACACACACACACACACACACACACACACA
>NC_069001.1:36291628-36292984 GCF_001194135.2 Octopus bimaculoides
TATATATATATATATATATATATATATATATATGTATGTATGTATATAAATGCATTAAGTTCAGTTCTCAGTACAGGCCCTCTGTTGTGCCCCAGAGCAAAACAAGGCACCAAAGATTGTTGCTAGCCCCAGTTTGCTTGATTGAACTAAAAGCTAAGCCCCGACCCCCCTGGATTCCAGTCCCTATTCCATGGTTGAATGGTTAGGGATCAGAAGGGCATCCAACTGTGAAAAATACAAATAACTGTTCTAACCAGGGGCATCCTGATCTAACCCCTTTTTTTAGTATGGTGGTGGTGGGTATGGGCAGAGGGGTAAAAGTTTGGGATGGATGTAAAACAACAACAAAAAAAACAAAGAAACAAAGAGAATTGATGACTCAGAATGGAGGTATTTTACTTACCATTTTCATAGAGGAACTGAACATGAAGATTGCCAAGGAATTTGTCTGTTGGCGAAAAAAAAATCTTCATGTTAATGATTATTATTCTAGGTGTTTCTAAATATATTGGTGGATCTTTGGAAAAGAATGTTCCTTGTTTTATTACGATTGCAAATATTAGCCAATCAGAGAATCAGAATTCACACCCAGTCAGTGGGTCCCTGCAGAGTTGCTCTAACTGCTAGAAGTTGCAGCTAAATCTCTCCTCAAATCACACTCTACCTTCTACACACACAAATGCTTATCATCATCATCATCATCATCATCATCATCATCATCATCATCATCATCATCATCATCATCATTTAATGCCCAGTTTCATTCTGGCATGAATTAGACCAGAGTTTGAGGCTCTCAAACATTTTTTTCACCTATTAACCCCTCTGATTCCTAATGTATTCAAATTAATATCCATGGCCATTCAGCGTTTAAAAAATCCTATTTTCATCATTGGATATTTTTAGGAACTGCATAAAAAAGAAATCGTTAAAAATTTAAAATTGTGTATTGTAGAAGTAGAGCCAATTTATTGCACAGAAACCTTAACAAAAAAATCTTTCATGGACCCCACTCCTAAGGGTCATAGGGGTCCTGATTAAGAACCACTGAATTAAGCAGCTTGCCCAGGGTGCCATGCAACGAGACTGAACCTGGAACCATGTGGTTGGGAGGCAAGCTTCTTAGCTACACAGCTATGCCTACCCCCCATCAAAACAACAAGAAAGAAACAAAACATTCAAATGATATTGTTCCAAGCTTAATTAACTTTATTAGAATAAATATAGCTTTTATTTTTGTTCCTTTATTTTCTTTTGTTTTGTTTTCTTCTTTTCCACCCATCCTCCCACCAACACAATCACCTCAAAACTGCATTTAGAAAACAGCAGCACTTTACTATATAATTCGTCTGTTCC
>NC_069001.1:36293087-36296411 GCF_001194135.2 Octopus bimaculoides
CTTTGATTTATGTTCTTCTCCTCACACACATAGATAAGAAACACTTGTAAAAAAATACCCAGGAAGAGAAGATTGAAGGAAGGGAGGGAGGAAGCAAGGAAGGAAAGAATATAGATATATATGCATACACATACATATAGGTAATATATATATATGTAGATAGGTAGATAGATAGGTAGATTGGTAGATAGATAAGTGAATACATAATGATAGATAGATAGATAAAAACAGATAAACATACTCAAACAGACAGACAAACACACATACAGACAGACAAACAGACATGGCAAAAGATGAAGATAAATATAGAAAAAGACAGATAAATGGTAAGAAAGAAAGAAAGAAAAGGATTGAAATAAGGGAAGAAAGAAAGACGAAAAGAGAATCCTTTTCCAAAATATTTGTTTTAAGAACTGATGATTGGCAAAGCACCAGATATTGGTAATGAAGCGAAATTTGGTTCTAAATCCAGCCAATACTTTGACGGTATTTATAACAGGAGAGATTATTCTGATCTGTTGATTATCAACAAGGATTCAGTCAATGACAGCCTGTGTGTTTATTGGATGTGTTCAATAAAGGAATCACTAAAAAGGAAACAAGCAAATGTAGGAGTCACTAGGTGGTTACTCAATATGATAATAAAAGAAGAAATAATAGCCAAATCTCCCCTCAAATCAGGTTTAGCATTTTCAGAATGGAAGGTACATTGAGTAATTCTCAAGAGCTACTAAAGTAGAGATGTGTGTAAGTGGATTAGTTGCTTGTTTCTCTGGGGTAGTCAAGTGATGTAGACATCACTGAGAAGACCCCAATATGGCCCGAAAGTTGGATAAGGCTTTTTTTTTCTCATTTTTTCTCAACTGTTTCAGTCATTAGACTGCAGCCATGCTGGAGCATCACCATCAAGAATTCTAATCAAACAAATCAACCGTGGTACTTAATTTTATAAACCTGGTGCTTATTTTATCAGTCTGTTTTACCAAACCACTAAGTTATGGGGACATAAATATACCAACTCCTATTATCAAGTTATGATGGGGTGAAAAAGTCAAACACAAAGACACACACACACACACACACACACACACACACACACACACACTCATTATATATAGTTGTTCAGCAAACTAGAAGGATAGATTTAGTACTACCAGACGAAACACTTAGCAACATTTCTTCACGTGAGACAAAAATAAAGAAGTGATGATGATATTCATTCAACTAAATTTCTTTGAGGTGGTGCCCCAGCATGGCTGCTGTCTAATCACCAAATGAAACTAGTAAAAGATAAGAGATAATTGGAAATTAGTAAATTTAGGGATTAAGGATTTGAGAAATGAAGAGAAGGAGTAAAACCAAAAACATCCCTCCCCATATATGCCTTATATGGTGGCCACCTCCACTGAAAATAGCTCTGTTCAATATGGTTATTGTTAATTAAATTGCCAATAATGCAGCTTGCTACTTTTAACTATATTTACTGTTTTCAATTTAATATGGACGCTCAATTTAATGTGTTCAATTTAATTTGATTATATACACATACATACATTTGTACATACACTCAAGCATATATATATATATATATATATATATATATATATATATATGTATGTATGTGTATGTATTGTGTTATGTATTAAATATACACTTAATTGAAGTATATGTTTAGAAATGTATATATATATATATATATATATATATGTGGGTGTGTATATACTCTTTAAATAAATATGTTATATAATATTTTAATAAACACATTCTTGTAATATTTATCATGCATAATATTAAAATATCTATTTTATATTGCATATAAATTTATATAATTAATAAATTACAATACATGTCTAATTATGTACGTCCATATGTATATGTGTATATATGTGAGCATATATACATGTGTATATATACATGTGTGTATGTATATAATGCTTTCATGTGTATGTGTGTGAATGCATATATGTGAATAATATATATAGATTTATGTGTGTACATATGTCTATTAATTATATAACACTATACAATTTATAAACATTAATATATATGACAATAAAATTTACCACATTGCATTGAGCAGACAGCAATCTTCGATGGTTTATATGTTGATGGTATGCTCATCGTTAACGGTTCGTTATATATTAATTTTCTCCATTCACTTCTAATGTTCAACAACAACAATACTAACAACATCTTCATCAACAGGAGCAATATTTCTGCTATGGCCATAAAGGTTTTGCTTAGCATTCACACAGAGGTGCAATCATTTTAAAGGCAACTAATTTTTTCCTGGTTAATTAGATTGGTGCTAAGCTAATTAGCTCTTTGCATTTGGCATTCAATAACAATGTCAAAATAAAATGAATAATTTAATATGAAAATAATATCGAATATAATTCTTGTTTTGTTTTGGTTCGTTTTTGACCCTTTAGCATTTAAACTGGTCAGATGTGCCCCAAATATTCTTTTCTGCTCAAGGCACAAGGCCCGAAATTTTTGGGAAGAAGGCCAGTCGATTAGATCGACTCCAGTATGCAACTGGTACTTAATTTATCGACCCCAAAAGGATGCAAGGCTAAATCGACCTTGGTGGAATTTGAACTCAGAACATAAAGACAGATGAAATACTGCTAAGCGTTTCACTCGGTGTGCTAACATTTCTGCCAGCTCGCTACCTCATGGCCCAAATATTCAACCTGTTTTATGTTCAGTTTGGCTGCATCCAGCCTCTCACACCCATCCTACAATGCTTCTCAACTACATGGTTCCAAGTTCTGTCCCACTGCATGGCATCTTGGTCAAGTGACTATTATAGTCTCAGATAAACCAAAGCTTTTTGAGTGGATTTGGTAGAAGGAAACTGAAAGAAGCCCATCGTATATAAATATATATATATATATATATATGTGTGTGTGTGTGTTTGTCCCCCATCATCGCTTGACAACCAATACTGGTGTGTTTACGTCCCCGTAACCTAGCGGTTCGGTAATAGAGATCTGATAGAATAAGTACAAGGCTTACAAAGAATAAGTCCTGGGGTCGATTTGCTTGACCAAAGGCGATGCTCCAGCAAGGCCGCAGTTGAGATAACTGAGACAAAAGAATATATACATATAGGCTTTGGTCAGCCCGAGGCTATAACAGAAGACACTTGCCCAAAGTGCCACACAGTGGAACTGAACCTAGGGCTATGTGGTTGGGAAGCAAACAATTGGCTGCAACTTCTAGCACATTGAGTGGCCACATAAGGGCTTCTGGTAGTGGTAGTGGTAGTGATGGTGGTAGTGATGATGGTTGTGTTGGTGGTGGTGGTGGTCGTCGTCG
>NC_069001.1:36296421-36299381 GCF_001194135.2 Octopus bimaculoides
GGTAGTGATGATGGTTGTGTTGGTGGTGGTGGTGGTCGTCGTCGTCGTGGTAGCGGGGTTTTGGTGGATGTTGTCGCATTGGTGGTGATGGGGCTGGTGGTAATAATGACGTTGATGGCAGTGGTTAAGGTGGTGATGGTGGCAGTGGTGGAGGTGATGGTGTTGGTCATAGTGAATGGTGGTGGAAGGGATGATACTAGTGGTGACATTGATGATGGTGGTGGTGGCGGCGGCGCTGCTGGTACTGGTGGTGTTCATCATGGCGAAGGCAGTGGTGTTGGTGATAGTGTTACTGGTGGTGATGGTGGTGTTAATGGGTTTGGGATGTTGGTGACACCCTTCCTGGTCATGGTTTTGATTTTTAGAACAATTTTCGGGTGGGGGGTGGGGGGGGGTTCCATTTCTTTTTCTAATTTACTTACTAATTGCTTCTCTCTCTCTTTCTCTGTCCAGTGTTAATAACCCAATTTTTATGTACTTTTAATCAGAAAAAATCATCACCACCAGATTTTCTTTTTCTTTTTTATTTTTGGCTTTTGGCTCCAAGTGGATTCCAAGATAAATAAAAGAATAAATAAAGGTTGATATTAATTACCAATAATTAAGTATAGAGAAACAAAACGGCAGTCTCTGCTTCCTCGTGTGAATTCAGCACTTCCCTTGGGATATTAGGGTGCCATTAGTTGCCATAATTAAGGGGCTATAAAATATTCATCTATATGATTTATGGGGATTTTGTTTTGTAGAGATTTGTGTAGAATATTAGAATATGGTAGGATTTCTGCGAAATGGAAAGTAATGCATAAATTTATGGGGTTTGGGGTGAGGACTGAAAAGTGATTTTGCTAAAAATTACAATTATTGGTTTGAAAATATCAATATTATTATTATTATTATTATTATTATTATTATTCATCTGTCTTTACGTTCTGACTTCAAATGCCGCCAGGGTCCACTTTGCCTTTCGTCCTTTCAGGGTTGATAAATTAAGTACCAGCTCTGTACTGGGGTTGATCTAATTGACTGGCCTCCTCCCCAAAAATTTCAGGCCTTGTGCCTATAACAGAAAGGATTATTATTATTATTATTATTATTATTATTATTATTATTATTATTATTATCATCAAGGCGGTGAGCTGGCAGAATCAGTAGCATGCTGGATGAAGTGCTTAGCGGTATTTCACCCATTGCTACGTTCTGAGATCAAATTCCTGTGAGGTCGACTATACCAGTCATACACTGGGGGTTAATGTAATCGACTCATCCCCTCCCTCAAAATTATTGTCGTTGTGACAAAATTTGAAGACATTATTATTATTGCCAGTGCTGCATCCCACAATGATTCGTATCTTCGACCTTTCTTGGTAGTCATTCGTGTGGCAAGCAAACAGATTTTCCTGTAGAATCAGGGAAAAATCATTACAATATCCAACATTATTACCATTATTATCATCACCATCATCATCATGACCATTATCATTATTATCATTATTATTATTATTATTATTATTATTAAATTCAGAAGGAAAAGAAAAGAAATAATATATATACACACATGCATACATATATGTATATATATACACATACACACACACATATATATATATACATATGTATATGTACATACATATTTATGTATGTATACACATATATATATACACATATATACATGCATGTATGTATATATATATATATATATATATATATATATAGTATGCAAAAAGAAAAAAATAAAGGCACTTCTGATTTGTATGTAATTTCTCTCTCTCTCTCACACACACACACACACACACACACACACATGTATATATGTGTGTGTGTGTATATATATATATACACACGTGTGTGTGCGTGCGTGCGTGAGAGAGAGAGAGAGAGAGAGAGAGAGAGAGAGAGAGAGAGAGAGAGAGAGACAAATTACATACAAATCAGAAGTACCTTTACACTTCTTTTCTTTTTGCATTCTTGAAAGAACAAAAACTCTAATAGGCAAACCAATATAGAAAAATATAAAACATTCTTTAAAAATTCCCTTTTTTGTTTTGTTTTGTTTTGTTGCTTTTGTGTTTTTATTTATTCATTTATTCCATTGTTTTATTTATTTATTTATATATATTTTTTTTTTTGTAACCTTGCCAAATGTAAGAGAAAGTAGAAGGCATGAGAAAATAAAAAACGTAATCTATATAACATTTGCATTAAATTTATTGGGAATTTGGCTGTGACAAGTTACAATGCATTTCGCTGTAAAACTGCTCCCCAGAGGCACACACTGGAATAAAGCAGGTGTTGGAGAAGTCTTTTTGAATGCTGGAATGGTAGAATTATAAAAAAAAAACTAAAAAAAACAAAAAAAACAAGCCTCCTGTATGTCTTGAAGCATATCAAAATCCTGTTGATTTTTGTAGGTCGAAGATTATAGACATGTGGCATAGGTGTGTGTGCGCGTGTATTCATGTAGCTTTGTGTTTGTGTGGAGATATATAGACACACACACACACATATGCAGTCATATATACATGAGTCTGAATGTATGTGTGTATACATATATATATATATATACTTGTATATCCAGTGTGTGTACTTATACATGTGGGTTTGTGTTTGTGTGTAGATATATGGACATACACACATTTACAGTCACACACACATATATACGCTCATATATCCAGTAGCAAGAGCATTTCCACTGTATGATGACATCAGGTAGCCAATAAATTTGGAAAAGCTTTGCATAGCATTCTACAAGCTTTTTACCTGAATCTTATTCAACTACAACTATATATACATAATATATACACACACACGCATGCATGCATATATGCATGTTGCCACGTGTAATAATGTATATACACATATATGTATACGTTTAAGTGTGTATGCATATTTATGTATATGTATGCATGTATTTATGTACACACATATATATATATATATATATATATATATATATATATATA
>NC_069001.1:36299807-36305206 GCF_001194135.2 Octopus bimaculoides
CCCCGCCCTTAATCCCTCTTTCATTTCATTCTAATTCTTACTTTTATCACTTTCTTTCATCATATCGCTCCTCTTCATCACCGCACTAAACACACACACATACACACATACATACATAAATAGATATATACATACATAAATATATACACACACACACATGCATATATATGATATCACTCTATTGAATATCACCTTTGGTGTCTTTTTATTAGGTTTTTCTATTTTATCTAATATGATTATATTTTCATTCATGCTTCGCTTCATTTCTTAATCTCTTTCGTTCTCTCCGTTCTTTTATTTCTCTCTTCTTTCTGATTCTCTCACTCTTTCTGTCTCTCTATCTCTCTCTCTCTCTCTTTCTTAGTCTATCACTTTCTCACTTCTTTTGTGTTACTTTCTTTGTCAGTTTCCTCTCTCTCTCTCTCTTCCATTCACACCTACAGACTTTACTTTGTTTAACAGCTTCCATAATTTCTTTCTTCTTTCTCACCGTTTCTTTGTCTCTCTCTTTCACTATCTGTCTGTTTGTCTGCATATCTATCTATCTACCTTCCTATCTATCTATTTATTCATATATCTGATTCTCTCTCTCTCTCTCTCTCTCTCTCTCTCTCCGTTTATCTGTATGTTTATTTTTCTGTCTATCAATCTCTGTTTATCTATCCATCTGTTTTTCTCTCTCTCATTATCTATCTTTCCATCTATCTATCTGTCTGTTTGTCGTTCTCTCTACATATAAATCTATCTTGCTTTGTTTATCCCTCTTTCTCTCTCTCTCTCTTTCTCTCTCTCTCTCTCTCTCTCTATCTATCTATCTATCTATCTGTCTAGCTTCCTCTCTGTCTTTCTATCTATATATCTATCTATCTCTATATACCTCTCACTCTCTTATGTAAATAATTTTATAAACATTGATGTATACATCTTGTACATATATATGTATGTATAACACACACACACACAGATGTATATGTGGGCTGTTAACCTTGCATCTGCATCAATCTTTGCATTTACATTGCACCATTACTCGGTGCACAATGACTGCGTTAAATCGGATTGCATAATTAAATAAAATCACAGAACCCATTAAATGAATTTTAGTGGGGAAATATTCACACCATGGGCCTTAAAGAACTTTTCAAAATATCATATTGATATCCTAGATAGATAGATAGATAGATAGATTGATTGATTTATTGATAGATAGAGATAGAATGACTGATATATAGATAGATTGATTGACTAATAGATTGATAGATTGACTGATATATAGATAGAATGATTGATAAATAGATAGATAGATGAATATATTTGCATGCCTATATCTGTGTGCATGTGTGTACAGAGAGAGAAAAAGAAAGCTATTTACAAAGATATACTGATGTATACATAATTCATATATATGCATACATACATACATATATATATATATATATATAAAGAGAGAGAGAGAGAGAGAGAGAGATATGCATATATCTACACACATATGAATAAATATATATAAATGGATAGATATATGTACACACATATATGGTGTGTGTGTGTGTGTAATATATAGCAATACAAGTAATTAATATGAAATATTTATATCTAGGAATTGAGATATCAAAGCAAAAACTCCATCAAAAATACACATACACACATGCAGAGACACACTACATATATATATACTCACACACATGCACTCACACATACATATACACACAAACACACGCTCAGTATACATACATGTATGTATATTTAAATGTTGATAAAATTTAAAGCTTTTTAACTATCAATAAACTCGTAATTCCTGCTATCCCTGAGACATTCAAATAACCATTACTGTAAATGGCGTTTGGCAAAAACCGAAATCTTCCATTGTATAGCATCGGTATTAGTCATTCTCTCTAACTTCCATACAGTTGATGGATTCTTTTAGCATTAACTGCCATACTTACAATTGATTTCCTCCAAAACAAACTAGTTTAATTCGTCAGAATAATGCATGGACCTGTTGCACAGCCATTATTATTGTTGTTGTTGTTGTTGTTGTTATCATTATTATTATTATTATTATTTGAATTGTTATTATGATGGTAGTCTTATTTTTATTGGGTACTTCTCGCTATGCAACTGAGCACAGCTTTGTGTGCCTAGGATATATGTATGCATTGTTTGGTTTGGCATATGTGTTTTATCATCATCATCATCATCATTATTTGTTTGTTATTTCATTTTTTAAGATTCTTTATTTGAATTTGTGTATTGAAACAAATTTTGTTGTGTCTCAGGAGGGTCATTACACCAATAATGATAATGATAACACACACACAGACAGGTTCAGTTCCATTTCTTTGTTATTAGTCAGTTGGTTAAATATCTAGCCAACAATCTAATCAATCATTTGTTTAATGTGCCAGTAAAACAATCAATCAATCAGTCAAAGTTCTTTTTGCCACTGATTGCAATCTTTGCAATGATCTAGTGACCTCCCCTCTCACCCCCAGGTCTGCAAATTCCATCTAACCCATGCAAGCATGGGAAAATGAATGCTAAAAATGATGATGATGATGATGATGATGATGAATCCAGCAAACATATATAATGAAGATTGATATTGTTTGCTTTTGTCTTATGCATTTTGTGTGTTTTTATTCTATTTGGAAACCCAGTGGTTCACAATTTCAACTCACCATGTGTTTCCCTTTCTTATTATTCTCCTTACAGGCTTCCTGCCACATTCAAACAAGGCAACAAATGTCCTACAATCAGCAACCCCACCACTAAAGACACAAGTCATTTCAATGGCAATGCCAACACAACAACTAATCTCAATAATTCCAGAAATAAGTCTCAGGGTAGCAGCACAGCAGCTTGTGGTACCAATGAAAAGGTACGCTCTCATCTAAACCAACAGAACAACAACCAGCTCTCCTGCAATACAGGTAATACAGCTTTGTTTACCCTCAATCTTTTTTCTTTTCTTTTTTGTTTTCCTTTCCTTTCTTTTACATTCCAGGTAGAATTTTTGGAAATTTGTGAGATGTCTTTTAGGAAGATTTTTGGTCAATATTTTTTTATGGGTACCGGGTGGCAGGGGTGTGTGGGTTTTTGAGTACAGTTTTATGATGTCTTTTAACATCAGACTTTATTGGAGAATTTGCTTTTACAATTCTGTGATGCTTTGTATTCATCAACCACTTAACTGTGAAGTAATGAAAGGACCCTGCATTCTATATTGCACATCTATATTGCACACACACACACATATACATGTGTGTGTGTGTATATATATACGTATACATATATATATATATGTATACATATATATATGTGTATACATACATATATATGTATATATGTATATATATACACACACACATACATAGATACATACTCACATATATACACGCATGCGTATATTTATATGGCTGTGTGTATATATGTGAGTATATACACATATTTAGATACACAGACACAGGCATGCATACATTTGTGTTTGCATATACGTTTTATATCAACAAGTGTGTAGTGACAAAAGGTTTAAGTCCTTGTACTGTCTCGTCTATGTTGGAGTACAGCTTTCTAGAGTGCAACCCTTTATGTCAACCCCAGTATTTCCCTGATACTTATTTTATCAATCTGGACAAGGTTTGAAATCACAACAGAATGAGAGTGAACACACCAGAAATAGCAGTCTAATCTCTGGCAAAATCACTCTGCCCTTTCTGTAGAAAAGAAGGACATACTAGATATATACTGTAGACCTTTGATGTATTATGCTTTGAAATATGATTGGATGGTCATGTCTAGAATGCCTTTGATCCTAGGTCTGCTCATATAGAGAGCTGACCTAAAGCCAGGCCATAACAACAGAAATGACAGCAATAACAACAAACACTAATAAAATATACAAAAATTCATTTGTCCAACACTCTACTAATTCTTTCATCTGGTGTTATTGGTGCATCAGTATGCACAATTATGTATGACTTTGTGCGTGTGTGTGCATCTGCATTTCAGTTATGGAAAATATATATCTATCTCATGTAGTAGCTACAGTCAAAATATTAGATTTATTATATTACTATTATTAATGTTATTAATGTTATTAAGATTGTCTTTTGATGTACTACTCAGTGTCATGGGCCCTTGTTGCCAATAAAAGAAATCACTACTACTACTACTACTACTACTACTACTATTATTATCATCATTATTCATATGCACTCAACAGATTAGATTGTTAGAAAAGAAAAGAATCCTAACATCGGGTTACAACAAGTAACCGTAGATGCCAAGAACCCTCCTAAGTATCCTAGCTGTCCCTAATAACACTGTTTTCTGCAGCTGTACTAAACTGGGGTGTATGCCTACTTCTTCTATCCATCTGTTCAGATCTTTAGGGATAGTTCCCAATGCACCTATTACAAGGATACATTTTACCCACACTTTCCATAATCTCCGTAATTCAATGGTCCTGGTATTTTGCTAGTTTTTCTATACTTCTCATGTTAATTTTTCTTCATCATTTGGGACTGTAAAGTTAACTATCTGGCACGTTCAAATATTATTATTATTATTATCTTTATGAAGGTGGCAAGCTGGTAGAATCGTTAGCACAATGGGCGAAATGCTTAGCGGTATTTTGTCTGCCTCTACTTTCTCAATTCAAATTCCACCGAGGTTGACTTTGCCTTTCATCCTTTCGGGAACCAATTACCTCCCCAAAAGTTTCAGGTCTTGTACCTTTAGTAGAAAAGGATCATTAAAACTGTTATTAAGGCAGGGTCAACTTTGCCTCTCATCCTTTTGGGGATCGATAAAATAAGTAATGGTTCAACATTGGGGAGCCAATATAACCGACTTAACCCCTCCCCTCAAAATTTTTGACCTTGTGCCAAAATTTGATACCAACACTATGCTTGTTGTTACTGCTATTACTGCTATTATTATTACTACAACTACCCTCATTCTTCTTCTTCTTGGTCTTATTATTATTATCATTATTATTATTATCATCATCATTATTAGTATTATTATTATTACTATTATTATCATTATTATTACTATTACTATCATTATTATTATCATTATTATTATTAGTAGTAGTAGTAGTAGTAGTAGTAGTAGTAGTAGTAGATGCTTTTTACTGCATCTGGTTTGGTTTCTAAGTTCACTGTTCTGAGGAGGGAAGGAGAAAAATAAAAAAATAAAGAAACATTTTTTTTTAAAAAGCCACTCTACTAGCGATGTACTGATGTTGATTCAATTAACTTTGGTGCTTCCATGACAGAAATTGGCCTCATGTCTAGTTGGAACCACTCAAAAAGTAAAATTAATATTGGCACAGACATGCATGAATGCTTGCTCGTATATATAAATGCACTTATGCACATTTCATTTCATTTTGTATT
>NC_069001.1:36305625-36305886 GCF_001194135.2 Octopus bimaculoides
TAAATTAAATAAAGAATATGATATATTCTTTGTGCTTCAAGTACAGGAGTGGCTGCATGGTAAGTAGCTTGCTTTCCAACCACATGGTACCAGGTTCAGTCTCACTGCGTGGCATCTTGGGCAAGTGTCTTTTACTATAGCCCCAGGCTGACCAAAGCCTTGCAAGTGGATTTGGTAGATGGAAACTGAAAGAAGCCCATTGTATATATATATATATATGTATGTATATATATATATATATATATATATATATATATATAT
>NC_069001.1:36306357-36307470 GCF_001194135.2 Octopus bimaculoides
ATATATATATATATATATATATACACACACACACACACACACAGAAAAAGAGAGAAAATTATTCAGAATTTCTTGAAATGATTTCCGAAATCTATAAAAGCTATTTTGCTAGAACCATTCCACTGATGCCATATTGGCAAATAAATATTAAATACATGTCAGAAATTAAAAGGTTCACATTAATTTGTTTACGAAATATATTACGTTTTAAAATCTACGATTATTATTTAGCTAAATAAATAATTAAGCAACATGCATTATTATCACATTTAAAATGATAAATACATTTATAGTTAAACATTCCCCATGTTTTATTTTTGTTTTAGTTATCTCTGTTCATGAAATATTCCTATTATTATTATTATCATTATTATTATTATTATAATTATTATTATTACTATTATTATTATTATTAATTGTTGTTATCTGAGTTTCTGGTAACAAATTAACAGGCTTTTCAACAAATCAGTATGGAATTAATTATTAATGTCTTCCAACAGAAATAAAATAATATGAAATGAAATTAGGCATTTTTAATTAAATTAAAAGAAATTTGTTATGATATTATTATTGTTCATTTTGTCGTGTAAATCCCATGTCTTAAGATGGCTAATTAAGACAATTGTCAGGGCAGATAGAAATTTCCTTAATTGCAGAGATTACAGAAGATTATCTTTCTTATTCAGTTCAGCCTGAAAGTTATTATAGTAAATAAACGAGTATTCAGTAATTAATTTCTTCCTAAGTAAAATGTTTAATGATCTTATATTCTAGAGTAAGACGGTAAGCTGGCAGAACCATTAGCATGCTGGGCAAAACACTTAACTGCATTTCATACATCTTTACATTCTGAGTTCAAATTCTGCCTGGGTCAATTTTGCATTTTATCCTTTCCAAGTCAATAAAACAAGTACCAGTTGCGTACTTGGGTAGTTGTAATTGACTTAACCCTTCCCCCAAAATTTCTGGCCTTGTGCCAAAATAAGATGCCGATCTTATATTCTAGAATCATTGTCTCTTTTGCCAAACCACAAAGTTATGGCGACAAACAAACCAACACCAGGTGTGGTGGGAGGGCAAATACAACACAACCATAAAGACATACTATATATA
>NC_069001.1:36307525-36313092 GCF_001194135.2 Octopus bimaculoides
TATATACACACACAGGGTGTCCACAAGGTCTGGGTACATGGAGTAAATAAAATCATCACATAAACAATTAAATATAAGAAATAATAATTTCTTAAAGTATGTGTTAATCCCCAATGTACCCAGACTTTGTTGACACTCTGTGTATATATATATATATATATATACTCACTCCTTATGGAGCAAAGACCAGCAATGACTTTTCTCCATTGTTCTTGACTTGGGCTGTCTTTTCTGATCCTTTCCTTTTGGATCCCTACTTTGTCAGCTCTGCCTCTCTATCGTACCCTAGCCCTTTTTCAGGCATCCCTTCTTCTTCTTCTTCCATCACTGTCAGATCCAATTTAGGGTTGACGAGTAATGCAGGATGTTGGTTTCTCTAAGGTGTTGCCTTTCCATAAGTGCAGAAACAAAATTTGCTTGGGCGGCGGGGTGGAAATAATGATAATAATTATTATTATTATTATTATTATTTTTGTAGATTAGAGGTGAGCTGGCAGAATCATTAGGGTGTCAGGTGCAAAAGTCTTAGCAGCATTTCATCTGTCTTTACACTTTGAGTTCAAATTCTGCTGATGTCGATTTTGCCTTTCATCCTTTCAGGGTCGATAAAATAAGTACCAGTTTTGCACTGGGGTCAATGTAATAGATTTACCCACCTTTCAACTGTAATTGTGGGCTTTGTACCAAAATTTGAATCCACTGCTTCTTGATCAAATTATACTGCCCTTGCAGGCAAACATATAGGCCATAATGCATACACACACATACTCTCTCTCAGACATGTACACACACACACACGCATGCATGCACAGGCTCATATACAATACATACTTCGATACAAACAACCTCCTTAGGTTTCTTCTTCCCTAACGTCCCCACCACCACCATTTCTCATCAAATTAAAGACAATTTCTTTTTTTTTAATTTTTAAAATCCCCTCAACTTTTTTTTTTCTTTTCTATTTGCTTTAGTTCTAATTTTCCAAGTTATCTTGAAATATAATTATCTTGTTAGCGATTACACAAGATATTTAACAGATCTGCGACAAATACTTGAGTAAAATAACAAAAGAGACTTTTAATAATACAATAATGATGACAACAACAACAGCAACATCAAAAAATGTAAAGAAGCAAGCTATACGTCTTCAACTGATATTGCTGGAACAAACAATTTAAACCATGAATTGCAACAGACCGTAAAAAATAAAGCCTTGCTTTCTTTTCTTCTTTTCTTCTTTCTTTCTCTCTCTCTCTCTCTCCTTTCCTACGCAGCCAGGGAAACAAACATTTGGAGAAAAGAAAGATTTCTTGAGTATCAGGTTCACAGTTGGCTGATTGGGACACGGCAGGCTGTGGGTTGCGGGTACAGGGGCAGGAACACAGAGGAAAACGAGAATTAAAAATAAGCAGAATAAAAATTGTTTTCTGCAAGATTTGGTGACATCATTTGAAATTTTATTAGCATGTTCTAAACAAACAGTCTTTAATAATGTAATAATAATAATAATAAGAAGAAGAAGAATGATAATGATAATGATGCTGCTGATGGTGATGATGACATTGATATTTGAAACTGTAAAAACAGCCTGGAGTTAAATAATGATGCAATGAAAATAACACCAACAATAATATTTGTGATAGTAATAGCAGTTACAAGTTTCGACACAAGGCCTGCAATTTTGGGGGAGGAGGAAAGTCGGTTACATCAACCTCAGCCCCAGCACTCAACTGGTTTAAGACAGTGATAATAATAGTAATAGTAGTGATAGAAATAATAATAATAATCCTTTCTACTATAGGCACAAGGCCTGAAATTTGGGGGAGGGGGATAATTGATTATATCAACCCCAGTACTTAACTGGTACGTAATTTATCAACCCTGAAAGGATGAAAGGCAAAGTTGACCTCAATGGAGTTTGAAGGTCAACTTTGTCTTTCGTAATAATAATAATAATCCTTTCTACTACAGGCACAAGGTTTGAAACTTCAAGGGAGGGGGCTAGCCAATTACTTGAACCCCATTGTTTGACTGGTATTTGTTTTATCAATCCCAAAAGGATGAAAAGCAAAATCGACCACAGCAGAATTTGAACTTGGAACATCAAGACAGATGAAAGTTAAGCATTTTATCCGGCCTGTTGACAATTCTATCTGCTCAAATAACAGTAAAAATGATGCTGCGAGTAGAAATTAAGATGGTAGTTGAATTTTTCAAGACTGAATTTTGTTGTGACATCCATTATTTCTCCATTTCCAGGAATGGTAATTGATATGTTTGTTTTGGTTCTTGTGTTGGCATTCATTCCAACAAATTTGATGTTAAATACCTAAAATAGTTTATTTAGAATTATTCCGAATAGTTTGTGGCACTGCATGAAGTAAAAATCACCAAAGCGAAAATGGGGGGGGGGGGAATAAAAAGAAGTAAAACATAGTCTTTGAGACCATTTCTTACATGTCTTGAATAAAATCTCAATAATGAAGATAATGGTTGAATGGAATTCCTATGAATCCAGCAAATTCCTGCTGAACCAAAACCTCTGGTTTGTTTCGGTGCCTGTCTTTGAGAGAATTTCACGTTCTGGAGAGTTTATAACTGTTACTTACTATCATTCTCTCTTTCTCTCTATCTCTCTTTCTCTCTTTCTCTCTCTCTTTCTCTCTCTCTCTCTCTCTCTCGTTATAAATACATGTAACGTAACTTATGGTGGTTATATCAAGAATCAATAGCCTTTATTGATTATTTTACAATCAATGAAACTGCTGTTTAAACCTGCAAAGGAACATCTATGTCATCCTTCAGCCTGCTAAAAATAGCAGCAAAAGCTAGCTCAAATGACTCACACCTACCTTTAAAAGGGAATGCTAGATTGGATGATGTAATCTTAGATATACAACACTAGAGAGAAGGAAGGGATGGGATCATGTGGGATGGCTATGGATGGTACACATTTGATCATAGGTTGACTCAGTCAGTACTAACCTGTTCTTTGTCGTTGTTGTTGTTATTCTTGTTCAGTCTGGATTGGATTGAATAAATTTTGTAAATAGTTGCAAATATTTAGGTGTGTTTCTTTTGGTAGGTCGGTATAGGATGTGCCAGTATTTCTTGCTATTTTTGATTTTATTGGATTTAATCTTTTACTTTGGCAATCTAAAGGTTGATGGTTCAAAGCTTAATCCAGTATTTGAAAACTGAAGTAGTTGGGTGTGTCAACTCTTTTGTAATGGAAAGTTTTAGGGGTTCACCAAAGAATGTAAGTAGGTGGTATGTTTTAGCTGGTGAGTTTCTCTACTTATTGAAACTGGTGGTGTGTTCCTATTCGGCAGATGGAGAATTCCAATAGAAAATGCCTCTGATGAGGGCATTGACTTAAGTCTTCTTTCCTGGAGTTAAGAAAGGTCCCCAGATCACATGAGTTTCTTTAGGATCTTTAAAATCCAGAAAAGAAGTGTTTAGCCATTGCCCTCACTGAGGCATTTCCTGTTACAAGCTTTGAATTCCCCATTTGCCAAACAGGAAGATGTCACCAGCCTCAGAAATTGTCATGACTAGAACCAAGGTTAACGGGATAACCCCACCCCCACCTGAAAGTTTACCTGAACGGTTTTATTCCAGATACTAACTGACCATGACATCTTCCTCTCTCTGGCTTTAGAGAGGTTATGTGACTCTGGCCATTTGAGTTTGATGAGTCACCTATACATAGGTTATCCTCTTCCACCTCTGATTAACATACATGTATGTGTTTTGATTTATACACACTCATATACATCAACACATAATATATATTAAGTTATATACACACAGACACAAAGATTAAAGCTATTATATACATGAAAAAAAAAACTGTACAGTTTTTCCCATTATTCTAATATATTGTAGATTTTTACTTTCAACCATCATGAATTTCATTTTTTGTCATTTTTGACCTTCCAAGTAAATGGATGAGATGCGAGGTGCATTAGGGGATTTGTATGTCTGCCCTTTTATTATTTTTTTTTTTGTATTGGTTTTTCAATGCATTTCAAATTAATGTGTTGTCTAGGCAACAGTCAATACATGAGGAAGGACCAATCTCAAAAGTAGACAAGGTTGAGAAAGAGGAAGTGGAATGCGTGGGTATTATAGGAAAGTATAAAATGAAATTAATAAAAAAAAAAATGAAGACCCATACACATAAATACATATAAACATGCATGTGTGTGTGTATGTGTGCGTGTATTCCTTTATTAGTTTCAGTCCTTTGGACTGTGGCCAAGCTGGGCTTAGTCAAGCATACTGACTCTAACAAAGTCTGGTAGAAGACACTTGCCTAAGGTGTCATGCAGTGAGATTAAGACTATAAACGTGATTGCGAAGAGAGATTCTCAACAAACACAGCTATGCCTGCACACACACACACACACACACACACACATGTAAATAGAATAAAGAATTTTCCTCCATAACTGGGATATGGAAGCGAATACTACAAGAGACCTCCTGTAGACTAAACTGGAATAATACAACAAGCACTGATTTTTTAAGGGGTCATTGCTCACAGCAGAATTTTTTAAATATACTTCTATATATAAAATAAACTGAATAAAAAATAATTAAAAAAATTGGAATGGGTTTGGTGGTGCAGCATATTTTTCATCTGGGTGAATATATTTCATTCATATATAAATATATATATATATATGTGTGTATATATGTGTATATATATATATATATAATATTCATCTGTGTGAATGCATTATATATATATATCTTTTGTCTCTGCCGTCAGTGGCTGACTCACTGATGTCTCTGAATAACAACTAACATGAAATGAAAATTAATAAAATATGATAATATTGTATGATATAAAAATATATATTTCGTTTATTTGCATGTTTATGTGTGAGTGAGTGAGTGTCGGCGTTGATGTTTGTGTATTTCTATATATGTGTGTATATAAATATTTGTATGTGTGTATGTACATATATTTATGTGTGTGTGTGTATAAATATTTATATATGTATTATGTATGTATACATAGATATAAATATGATTTATGCCTACATATAGTTACATTTATACACACACATATATATATGTATGTATGATTTGTGTGTATGTATATATATATATATATATATATACTTATATATATATATATATATATATACTTATATATATATATGTACGCACATATGTATGTATGTGTATTTATGGGTATGCCTATATATGTATGTTGTGTGTGTTGGTTCAGACACGGGACTGTGGTTAAGATGTTTATTTCCCAACCACCTGCATTTGGC
Source organism: Octopus bimaculoides (assembly GCF_001194135.2). Classification (NCBI taxonomy): domain Eukaryota; kingdom Metazoa; phylum Mollusca; class Cephalopoda; order Octopoda; family Octopodidae; genus Octopus; species Octopus bimaculoides. The sequence continues at coordinate 36,312,817 of NC_069001.1, forward strand.
TTGTATCCAACCATGCCACACCTGGAGCAAATTTCTCCTACTCCTTCATCCTCAGGTTCACCGATATCATACCCTCCCCCATGGGATCTAGAAAACAGAATCTACCCAGAAGGCCCATCACACACACACTATTATTATTATTATTATTATTATTCCGCTGAGGTCAACTTTGCCTTTCATCCTTTCGAGGTCGTTAAATTAAATACCAGTGAAACACTGGGGTCAATGTAATTGACTAGTCCCTCCCTCCCTCCCTGCTCATTTCAGGCCTTGTGC
>NC_069001.1:36318920-36321412 GCF_001194135.2 Octopus bimaculoides
CAGCTGTTGCACAAATGTCTCTTCTCTGTTAAATGCTATGCAGGATCATGTCAACTGGATCGTGTGCAGATATATATAAATCTATGTGTATGCTTGTGTTAATGTGTTTGTAGGCATATATGTATTTATATACATACATACATAGACATGTATGTATGTATGTATATTCATTCATTTAACACTGATGATTCACACCAATTTTTTTACCTGTATATTATTTTTACCTGTATACTACCCGCCAAAAATAGTAGCCAAATTTTCTTTGAAAGTGAAATACATGCTGGAACACCTTTGACCATTAATCTGTCCAATCGTTGCTGATCAAGCGCTAAACAACAACAAAAAGGTATAAGTTCTAGCTGATCACAATTGGGAAATAGATGAGATGTGAGTTGGTTTTCTACAAAGGTTGGTCTTGTTGCAAAATTTAAAAAAAAAAAAGTCTGTGCAACTGAAGTATCACAGAAGAAGGGACATAACTCCAGCCACTTTGGTTAAGTTTGTAGAAAGCTTTAATTCCCATGTGAGTGCGTCATAAAGTGAAGTGGTTCGTTACCTTTAAAGGAAACTTCCCTCTTTCAAACTACTTACATGTACCACACCCTCAACTAGCCCTTGATGGATAGATTTTTTTGCAGAAAAATACGTCTATAGTAATGTTCCCCAATGGTTTTACTCTCGGAGAACCTTTAAAATACATTGCATATCTCTAGGAACTTCTGCATAATATCTATTATATATCTTTTCCAATCTTTTTCTTTCTCTTTCGTGAAATTAAATTTTATAAGAGTTTAAGCCAGTAGTTCTCAACTAGGGTCCACATGACCCTTAGGGGTTCTTCAGTGAGTATGTTAATTAATAAGGCATTAAAACAGAATGACTATCCCCAGACACAATAAAATATGCTTCAAGACACAAATTCACATAAAGAATCTTGCAAACCAAATACAAAAACGAAATATATATATATATATATATATATATACACACACACACACACACGCAAACACACACACACACACACACACACACACACACATATATATATATTATTCGTTTCAGTCATTTGACTGCAGCCATGCTGGAGCACTGCCTATATACATATCATATTCTTTGATTTCCAAGAATTTTATTCATTTCAGGAAGGGTTGGACAGGCAAAGGAGTGAAAATGTTCTTGAAATGGTAAACCAGTTCCCAGAATAAGTTGATCTGCCACAAATGATGGGAAGGGAATTTTTATGATTTAGGATGGGATGTTAGTCAGAGGGAAAATAGTAAATGAGAAAATAACCTTCTCTGTTAGTCTTTGAAACTTATTAACTTCTATTATACACATTTAGTAAGTGCTTTACCAAACTGAAGTTTGGGACGGTAGACTGCCTCAACCTCTGTATGTATGCATGTGTATATGTATATATATATATACATATATATATATGTGCATATATTTGTGTGTAGTTTTTTTTTACTTCCCCAATTATCTTTACTCAACATCCTAGGACCTTTCCCAGAAATATTAAAATTCACAACTCATCCACAACACAAGAATTTATTCAAACTCACAGACATTCTTAACTGATGTTTTACAACTTAGACCCATCACTGGCTTCCTCAGATTATGGTTTATATTACCACAATTGGCGCCAATTAAATACCTACTTAGATTCTCCTTTGTTCATCTTTATTAGTCACTGTTAATATTTCCTCTCATCATTGTCGCCATCAGGGCACTTCCTCGTCTTGATCCTGGATATTAACTCTTGTATATGTCATTGCACTCGGACAGATTTCTGGGAGAGTGTCAACACCTTTAACTATTTCAAGAGAGACAGATAGGGAAACAGATAAACACAGGCAGACAGATATCATACACAAATACTTACACATATACACATATATATATATATACATGCAAATTTATGTGAATATGTTCATCTGTGTGTGTGTGTGTGTGTGTGTGTGTGTGTGCGTGTGTGTGTATATATATATATATATATAGATAGATAGATAGATGGACAGACAGACAGATATACATTATCATGCACATGCATATAATATATACATACATACATACACACATTCATATATACATACACTTGTATAAATACATATATATACATATACACACACATACATATATACATATACACACACATATCCACACACATGCATATAATCACAGACATCTGTGTGTGTGTGTGTGTGTGTGTGTGTGTGTGTGTGGTATGTGTGTATATCAATCCCATACAATATTAATATTATATCCATACAATATAGGATTACTATATTAGGTTATCTATCATTTACTGGGATTATATTTCCACCCTTATATTTACTTATATTTTAGCAGGAATTAAATTTAATATCTCGTTATCTTAATGAAATTAATCCCTGCAAAATTAGCAGACTACAGAATATTAATTCATGTGGTTTTGATATCTGTTTATCTGAGATATTTGAATTATATTTTTTTTAATTCCCCCCCCCCCC
>NC_069001.1:36321985-36325319 GCF_001194135.2 Octopus bimaculoides
TGACCCTTTGAATTACAGACACAACAGAAACAGGAAGAAAGAGTGAGAGAAAGTTGTGGTGAAAGAGTACAGCAGGGTTCGCCACCATCCCCTGCCGGAGCCTCGTGGAGCTTTAGGTGTTTTCGCTCAATAAACACTCACAACGCCCGGTCTGGGAATCGAAACCGTGATCCTATGACCGCGTGTCTGCTGCCCTAACCACTGGCCCATTGTGCCTCCACGGCATACAATACTTGTACAGAAATACCATAGTGGACAAATAGTTCAGTGAGGAATTTATTGCACAGTTATTTGTCCATCAGGGCTCAGTTCTCAGCCCCTTTCTGTTTATTTAAGCTCTCTAGGTCATAACAAAGGAGTTTAAGATGGTCTGCCTGTGGGAACTCTTGATTTTGATCCTTGCATTTTGATGATTTGGTTCTTATTGCTGAATTAGGGACAAAACTACAATGCTCTGTCGTATTGAAATTTTCCAGACATTAAGCAGCCTTTGATGTCATTTAACCAAAGGTCAGACAAATTCTTGGTTAGTAGACATTGGTGAAAATTTCGTCCACATGTCTGAAAGCACCATGCTCACCCACAAATTCATAACCAGTGGATTTAACTAGTTTCATGGAGAAATTCTATTTGTTGAGCGCAGGCTCATCTTGGTTCTTGATTCTGACCAGTTGCAAATTCATTAGTACAGCTTGCCATGGCTAGCGTGAATTGGCCCAGCTAGTGTTTTACAGACATAGTTTTATCCACCACACACACACACACACACACACATGAATGAGTGTATTGTCTGGCTGACCATACATACTTCACATGTAGGAAACGCTGAAGAATGGAGTGAATCATAAACTAATTGAAAATGACTAGAAATTTTACCCCCTGTATTGTATTGAATGGTCTATTGTTTGTAAACATAAACATGTGTGTGTGTGTGTTTGCACATGTGTCGATCAAGAGAGAGAGAGAGATCAGGAAGCAGACACTTCATTGCAAATAAAACCTAACACTTTGCTCTGGAGACTTAACACTTTTGTCTGATAAAAATAATTTTGATAAAAATAATTCAGATAAAACTAATTCTGTTTTTAGATTTTGCTGATAAATTTGTAACTGTTTTACAAAATAGATTTATATCTGAGAGACATGAGTTCGGTTTTTTTTTTTCTGTTATTAGTTATAATTTTTCCCTTCTTTTTTTGTGTGCATGTGTGTTTGTGTATGTGTTTATATGTATGCATGTGTTTCTAAGTGTGTGTGTGTGTGTGTGTGTCATTTTTTTAAAAAAAGAGATATGATTTAAATTGCAATTAAAGGTTTTTAGATGAGCAGATTTCAAAAGCATATTAATTAGCCCATTTTGAAAGGATTCTTTTCATTTAGATAACGAAATATTAAATTTAATTCCTGCCAAAAGATAGGCATGAAAATATAAAGCCCTAATATGTAATAGATAACCCAACACGTCTAATGAAATAGTTTTGCTAGCTTATATATGTTTGCATCTGTGTGTGCATACAAGAGAGAGAGAGAGAGAGAGAGAGAGAGAGAGAGAAAGAGACAGTATTAGTTGTTGCTTTATTCAATGTAGACCTGATTCCTTATGTCTTCCTGCAACAAGTTCACCACGTCCCTCATAAATGATGGCCACATCTGGCAGTTAGCCCTAATATCCCACCAGGCAAAGTAATGCTTCTGCCTGCCATCCCAAAATCCATCTCGCAGATTTGCTAAATACTCCTCTGGGAGACCAAGTTATTGGATGGCACAGATTCCATAGTTGTAGTCATCATTCAATGTTGAGGTGTAGGGTTCGTGTTCAGAGTTTTGGTGGAAATTCGAGGGAGTGATGAAAAGTTCATGGCTTTAAGGAGATCGCAAAAGGCCTGGCTGGAGGCCCAACCTTCCAAGTTCTTTTACAGGGCTTAGAAAAACTGAAGGACTGCTGCAATAAGTGTGTGAATCTGGGAGGGGAATATGCTAAATAAAATCATAATTAACTGATTCTCCTGTATTTTCTTTTACCCAAAGCCAGGAGCTTTTCAGCACTTCCTCGTTACAAGTTCACATGTGGTCCCTGGTCACATGTATCACAGTTTTTGTTTTTAGGGATATTTAGGACTAAATTGTCTGATATGCCTTTTCATTCATAGCTATACAGTTAAGAAATCCCCTCCCAGCTAGAGACTTCCAGGGCCCTATTTTGATGTGGCCAAGTGTCTTCTACCATAAATTAGGGATCAACCAAAGTAATGTAAGTACAATTGGGTGTAAAGAAACTATGGAAACCTGTGACAGGGGCCAACTCCATTCATGGTTGGTAGAATTTATCTATTACCTAGCTTAACACACCACCTGGTTCTTGGCTACATTTTAGTAGAGTCCACTCTTTTGAAAGCATTTGGGTCATATGCATGTGAGGAGGTAAAGGTGTGATACATGCACATGTTTGAGTGCATATGGGCTCAGGCAAGGCTGTCGGCTGGAAGTTTGCTTCCCAACCGCATGGATCTGGGTTTGATCCTACTGCATGGCACCTTGGGCGAGTGTCTTCTACCAACCAAAGTCTTGTAAGAGGATTTGGTAGACAGAAACTGAAAGAAGCTCATCATATATGTATGTATGTGTGTGTAAGAGAGAGTTTGTGTCTATGTTTGTCTCTTCCACTGCTTGACAACCGGTGTGGGTTTGTTTACATAGCTATAGCTTAGCAGTTCAGGAAACATATGTGTGTGTGTGTGTCTGAGTGTGTGTGTACTGCCCTCATAGAACCACATTCCCATCTGGTCCTTAACACATCACCAGCTTTTTCCCCTCCAACCACTTTTTTCCCATTCATTCTCTTCCTTTCATTTTGTTCTGTTATGTCTTTCTTCCGATGAAGGATTGGCATCTGAAACATCTCAAGACTCTTTCCCATCTTTTTAAGCATTAAACTAATACATTTGTTAAAATTTTTCCCTCCCATGTTGTCATCTTTCTTTTTGTGTACATTGGTTTCCTAATATATATATATATATATATGCATAGAGTTATGTCTATGTGTATAAATGTGTGTATAACAAGAGAAAGAAAGAGATAGATAATTATGCTTGCTAATATATGTGTGTGAGATCTATGTGTACACACACACACACACACATATATATATACATACATAAACAGTTAAATGTATGTATATATAAATATGTATACAGATAAATGTGTGTGTGTATATATATATATATATAGAGAGAGAGAGAGAGAGAGAGACAGAGAGAGAGACAGACAGACAGACAGACAGACAGATAAATGTATATATATATATATAGTCAGATAAATGTATGGTTATATATAT
>NC_069001.1:36327951-36329024 GCF_001194135.2 Octopus bimaculoides
GGTACACCAGGCACCTGCATCACAACCATATGTGCACGATATGATGACCTCAGATGAGGCCAGTTAGAATTTTCTTCAGGTCAAGTAGCCCATCCTGCTCAAAAGGTCCCTGAATATTATTATTTATTATTATTATTATTATTATTATTATTATTTAAGGTGGTGAGCTGGCAGAATCGTTAGCACACCGGGCAAAATGCTTAGCAGTATTTCGTCCATCTTCATGTTCTGAGTTCAAATTCCACCGAGGTCGACTTTGCCTTTCATCCTTTCAGGATCGATGAAGTAAGTACCAATGTAATCGACTAGTCCCCTCCCCCCAGATTTCAGGCCTTGTGCCTATAGCAGAAAGGATTATTATTATTAGTAGTAGTAGTAGTAGTATTAGTATATTGACTGAATTGTGAATTTCAAGTTTTTGATATTTATTTTCTTAGCTTTGGCATCTTACACATCACCATCACCATCATCATCATCATCATCATCTCCATTTAACATCCATTCTTCATACTCACAAGGGTTGGACAGTTTGACAGGAGATAGATAACTGCACCAAGCTCCCAAATCTAGTTTCGCATGGTTCCTAAGGGTGAATCCCCTTTCTACTGCAAATCACTTTTTTTTTTGTTTCCTTTTTCTCTTTTTCATACTGGCATGAGTTTGAGGGGGGTCATCATGGTCCCAAATGAGTTCTTACTTGGAATTACTGTTTCTTCGACAGTTCGACACCTCCAGCCTTTCACGTACGGCTTGGCTTATAGAACTGCTTGCCCATCCTATCACCAATCAACCAGTTTACAGAGCATCTGTGTGTGTGTGTGTGTGTGTGTGTGTCATCATCTTTCAAATGGATGTTAAAGGCTGATGATGATACTCACATATATATGTGTGCGTGTATATGTATATATATATGTGTATATGTATATATGTGTGTATATGTATATATATATATATATGTATATATGTATATATATATATATATATGTATATATATGTATATATGTATATGTATATATATATATATATGTATATATATATGTATATATATATATGTACATATGTATATATATATG
>NC_069001.1:36329577-36330567 GCF_001194135.2 Octopus bimaculoides
TATATATATATATATGTATGTATATATGTATGTATATATGCATGTACATACACACTCGCATGCACGCACACACACACACACACACACATCCCCCCCCTTTACTTCCTTCCTCCCTATGTCTATATTAGAATTCCCGATTTTAACACCCACACCACTACCACCAACAGGTTTCACAAGAGAGACAGACAGACGGACAGACACAGCGACAGACAAAGGAACAGACAGACACAGGGACACAAAGACAAAGGCCTGTTCCAGATGGCCAGCTTGTATATTTACCATTAATCTGGTCAGTGTAGTTTCGCTACCGCCCTAGCCACCACACCACCAACTTCTGCTAATAATAGGATTACCACTGCAACTGCTACCATTACCACCACTTCTGCAACCACCACCATCACTACTACTACCTCTAGTATCACCACTGCTACCACTGGCAATACTGCCACTACCACAAACACCACTACTATCACCACCCCTACTACTACTTCTACTGTTGCTGCCATCACCACTACTACAACCACCAATACCTCCACTACTATGCTGACTACCACCACCACCAACACTGCTACTACTGCCTTCACTGTAATGGCATCATTAATACTGCTACCCCAATTCTATTAGCACCATTACCACCACACCACCACTGCCGCTGTCACTACTACAACCACCACTAATACCTCCACCACTGTCACTACCACCACCAACAACAACAACACTACTACTGCCATCACTGTAATGGCATAATCAATACTACCACCCCAACTGCATCAGCAACACCACCACAGCACCACTATCACTACCACTCCTACTACCACCACCACCAACACTACCACTACTACTACTGCCAGTACTACCAGCCACCAGCACTACAGCCATCAGCTCCCAGTGCAATAAGGTCCATGTCTGGTGGATATGGGTGGGGGGGAGCAGTGGAGGCAGAGGGTGGGGCGGGGGAGGTGTTCCAAAAGTGGGAGGGAAGATGCATAT
>NC_069001.1:36330730-36331705 GCF_001194135.2 Octopus bimaculoides
CCTCCACCCCACTACACCCAACCTCGATGATATTGCACCAAACTGCAATTCTGCAGCCCTTCCTCACCCCCACCCACCCAAACACACACCCATATGTACACACCACCCATCTTCATCATCACCTCCCCCCCCTCTCTCTTTGCTAATGCTTCCGACCCCTTTTTTGTGGAGCTGAAAAGCACTTTCAGTGTTAGATAGGGTCCATTTGTGGTAAACAGTGGCAATTTATGATTGCGGAGTGTGTGTGTGTGTGAAAGAGTTCTTGTGCATGTGTATATGCATGTGTGTATGATAGAGTTTGTGTGTGTATTTGTATGTGAAATGCATGTATGTGTATGTACGGAAGTGTGTGTATATGTGTGTGTGTGTGTGTGTGTATGTGAAAGAGTTCTTGTGTGTGTGTGTGTGTGTGCAAAAGAGTTCTTGTGTGTGTGTGTGTGTGTATGATAGAGTTTGTGTGTGTATTTGTATGTAAAATGCATGTATATGTATTTACAGAAGTGTGTGTGTGTGAGTGTATGATAGAGTTTGTGTATATATGTAATTCTAAGTGTGTGTGTGTGTGTTTGTGCGTTTCTGCATGTGTGTGTATGAGATTGTGGTTGTATGTGAGTGTTTGAACGTATGTATGTGAAAAGGACTGGACTAGCAGTATGTATGTTTGTGTGAGTGTGTGAATGTGTGACAGTTTGTGTGTGAGCGTATGCATATGTACGTATGCATATGTATGTATTCGTGTGACGATAGAAAAGGGAGTTTCTATCAGATGCACAATTTCCTTAAAATAAACGATGGGAAAGGATGGAAGAGGAGGAAGACAAGAACATTCTGTAGAAACGGTCTTTCACAAGAAATTTATTCCGAGTTATTGTTTCCACCACAGATTTTAATTGATACCAAAATCACTGAACATGTTGCTGCTGTCAATTTTTTTTTTTTTTAATTTAGTAGTTTTCTTTTTTTTCCTTTTTTATA
>NC_069001.1:36332323-36333812 GCF_001194135.2 Octopus bimaculoides
ATATATATATATATATATATATAAAGGGGAAAGACCCCCCTTCAGTCATGAATGACCATGGAATTGCACCTAGAAAGTTCTGCTCTGAGGCACAAGTCTAGGCAAGGTTGTTTATGGAAGACCAGCAGTCGCCCATGCATACCAGCCTCTCCTCTCCTTGCTACCAATATTATCCAAGGGAGAAGCAAAGGGGCCGATACAGCTTGGCACCAGTGATGCTGCAACTCATTTCTACAGCTGAGTGAACTGGAGCAACATGAAATAAAGTGTCTTGCTCAAGAACCCAACTCATAGACCAGTCCAGGAATCGAACTCACCATCTCATTATTGTGATCAAATGTATGTGCTGTCCATTAGCTCACCCCGCTCCATCAAATTGACAAGGTGCACGATGTACCTCGTGTCAGGTGTTGAAGTGATTGCAGGGCAAGTGTGAGATGAGATGTTTTGCCCAAGGACACAAAGCACCACCTGAGCTAGGAATTGAAACCCCAATTTCACAATCTTGAGTGCAACACCCTAACCACTGGGCCATACATCCTCACAGCATATGTATATTACTGTTGTTTGATCAAAGGGTATCCAGCTATGGCCACCCCATTTTTTTTTACTATTTTTGTTTCCTCATATAGCTCTGCTGCATTATTCAAAGTGTACTTCCTAAGTGTAATTTGAAACAGATTTTGACTGCTATTTTTAGCCTAGCCAATAACCACACAAAGGACCCCTTTTCATTGACTCATATATTATTAGCACACGTATTGTTGCTTCAATCTGGCGCATGGCAGGGTGGTGGGGGGAGGGCTGTGAGCTACTTTCATTTTATCTTTACATATTTTTTGTATCATTTTTGTACGGTTTTTTGTTTTAATTTTGTGCTGTTTTCTTTCTTCCTTTTTTTCTTTTTTTTATGATTTTTTTTTTTCCAGTCAAAATGTAAATCTTGCTCTCTGTTCATTTTAAACATAATTTTCATGTTTTACAGCAGATTTCCCCTTCCCCTAGCTTTTGTTCCAGGTCTAGTTTCAGTTCTGCTCCAGCCAGTTGGTTCGGTCGGGTTTTGTTTGTTCAATCCTTTCACGTTTTTATGCCGTTTTTTTTCTTTGTTTTTTTTTTTTATAACTTCCAAAACTTTACTGATTTTTTTTTTTATTTATCTTTTTTTCTTTGTATTATCAGTTAATTTTGTTTATATTGCTACTTCCTGTTCTGGTTGTAGAATCCAAGGTAGACTTAGGTATATCTATGTTTTATTTAGTTTTATATGTGAACTTGACTATTTCTTTATTTATATTTACACACACATACACATATTTATTGAAATTATTATTTTATATATTTTTTATTTACCTAATAATAATGTTCATTTTATATTTTTATTCATTTTTATGATGTACATATGTGTGTATATAATATATATATATATATAAACACAATATATAAATATGTATATATATATATATATATATATATATATATATATATATAT
>NC_069001.1:36335517-36336969 GCF_001194135.2 Octopus bimaculoides
TTTTTTGATCACCTCGCTTTTGGAATGGTTTTTGTATAATACCATACTATATTCTGGTGCCTAAACATAAGTACCATATTCAATTTTGAATCTAAATCTAAACCTTTTATATATATATATATACACACACATATATATACACATATATACATACATAGTACACATGTATTCACACATACATAATATATACACATGCACACACATACACATATATATATATATATAAAATATACACATACATACATACATATACATAATGTGTATATATATATATATATATATACACACACATTCTGTGTATGTGTTTATGCATATATTTATATCTATTTTTTATTTTGTTATATGGTTTCATTTTATTTTTTAATTATTTCATAAATTTTACTTTGTTTTGTAAAATTTTTATGCTTGTTTATTTTGTCTGTGTGTCTTTATTGCTTTGCTTTTTGTCAAAACACTTAATAGTCATAAAAGACCATAAATCATTGTGGGCCTCTGGGAGGAGATAACGGTAAACGGTGATGCCCTTCGACACCCTGTCGAAAAATATAATTAAAAATTCTACCAGAAGATTAGCTCAGTCAATAGTAACGTGAATGGTAACGGGGGGGGAGGCCGGTGGGATGAAACCACAAATAGGATAGAACCCTCTTAATAATATTCTTTTATTCTTTTACTTGGCTCAGTCATTGAGCTGGTGCCATGCTGGAGCACTGCCTTGACACTCACACACATATCAACCAGATTGCCTTACAAGGCATTGAATGGCACAAGATTAGAGCAGAAGTTGTTGGCCCTTGTAGGCATTTGTGTAAAGAGTTGGAACCAGCCACTTAACAGTATCAGTCTCATAAATATCTTCCTTGATGCTAGTTTTGTGTGTGTGTGTGTCTGAGTGTGAGCGAGAGAGAGAGAGGGAGACAGGCACATGGGGAATTTCATACATGACCCAGTGAAGGTGTGTTGTGCTGGTTACTTGTCTTGTTAGAACTTGCAGTCAAATGTCTTTGAAACCAAATCCTCCAAAACATCTTAAATATGGGAAGGACATATTAGGGAAGGTAGTCTGAGCTGCTTCTTAAAAAATGTCGATGGGATGGTCACAGTTGGAATTCGTCTTTATGATAATCATCCACTTGTTTGATTAGGTCTGATATCGAATGCGCATGATACACACACACACACATGCATGCATGCACCTATACACACATATGCACATGTAGGGGCCTACACCGATATGCACGTGTATGTGTGTTTGTATGTGGTGGGTGTATGTTATGTGTGTGTGTCTATATAGAAAAAGAGAGAGAGAGCAATACATATATATATATACATACGTGTATGCATGGTATAAGCATATGGATACACACACGCACACATATATATATATGTGTATATATATATAATTCCCATTTTTGCTCCTGTAATCCCACTCTTCTGTTACGTTCTCCTGGC
>NC_069001.1:36337273-36338423 GCF_001194135.2 Octopus bimaculoides
CCACCACCACCACCACTACCCCCTCTGCCTTCTTCTTCTTTTCATCCCCCCCCACTTCCTTTCGGCCCTTACAGCTAGGTATATTATAATATATTGAAAAAGGAAAGTGTACAGAATTGGCGTTGGAGAAGGAGATGCCAGGGGAGGTGGGGAGACAGGGGAAAGGCGATGGAGCGGCCAGCCAGACACATATTTACTTGTTAACGATTTGTCTTGAGTTTTATCAAGTCGAGGCAGGAACCCTCCCTTTCATTATGACAGTATCGAAAACTGTTACCATAGCAACTGCATCACAAAGTGTTGTAACTTTATTTTAGGGCACGGAGGCAGAGGGTGGGGGGTGGTGTATTGTTTTTCATTGTTTGTTTGAGTTTTTTTTTTAGCTTTTTTCTTTAATTTTCAATCATCTATGCGATTGTACTACTGCAGCTAATAAAGATAATAATAATAATAATCATAATAATAATAATCATAATAATAATAATAATAATAATAATAATAATAATGGTTTCAGATTTTGGCAAAAGACCAGCAAGTTCAGGGAAGGGGGTAAGTCGATTATATCGACCCCCAGCACTCAAATAGTACTTATTGTATCGACCCACCCGCCACCAAAAAAAAAAGATGAAAGGCAGTCGACCTCAGTGGAGTTTGAACTCAGATCATAGAGACAGACAAAATGCCGCTAAGCATCTTCCCCAGAGTGCTAACGATTCTGCCAGCTCACCAGCAAAAATAATGATAATGGTTTCAAATTTTGTCACAAGGCCTGAAATTTCGGGGGAGGGAACTAGCCAATTACATCAACTCCAGTATTTCACTGGTACTTAATTTATCGACTCTGAAAGGATGACAGGCAAAGTCAACCTCGGCGGAATTTGAACTCAGAACGTAGCGGCAGATGAAATACCTCTAAGCATTTCGCCTGGCATGCTAACCACTCTGCCAGCTCACCACCTTTAATAATAATAATAATGATTGTACATGAACGTGTTAAATATATATATACATATGTATGTGTATATATCATCATCATCATCGTTTAACATCCGCTTTCCATGCTAGCATGGATTGGACGATTTGACTGAGGACTGGTGAATCAGATGGCTACACCAGGCTCCAATCTGATTTGGCAGAGTTTCTACAGCCG
>NC_069001.1:36340933-36342197 GCF_001194135.2 Octopus bimaculoides
CTATTTCTAACAGGTTTTGAACACTACTCAAAAATCAATTATATATGCAATTAATTAATGTTCAGCATAAATTCTTGCAATGGTGGAGACAAGTCTCTTCTACCATCACCACTACCACCACCACTACCACCAACAACAGCAACAACAGGAGATTCATTTCTATCCATGACAGTAGAACTTAACAAATTTTTCTGAGGTTTTCTGCTATTCATAAACAATGGAATATACAAAATTTTGCAAGATTCTCTTCTAACCATGGAAATGGAATTTACCAAAATTTTCAGCAAGTCTCTGCTGCTCGTGACAGTAGAACTTAGCAAATTTTCCTGAGATTCTTTGCAACCCATGACAATGGAACATGTTAAGTTTTTCTGAGATTCTTTGCTACTCATGACAGTGGAACTTAGCAAAATTTTTTGAAATCCTCTTCTACCCATGGCAATGGAATTTACCAATTGAAGACGCTCACCCAAGGTGCCACACATTGGGACTGGACTAGAACCATATAGTTAGAAAACAAACTTCTTACCACCCAGCCACCCCAATACCTATTTTTGTTGTGGTCACTTCAAAATCCCATTGGTTTTACAAACTTTGTGCACCACTGCAATTTCTCTTTAGTACCCCTAATTTTTATACCAGTCAGCTGCTCCATTAATTCCAACCATCTTATCCTGGAAAATGTGAGAAATACTACAGAAGAATTTTTTTGTTTTGTTTTTGTAATTGCAATTCTTGTGGTTGTTGTTGTTGTTGCTTTCATTCTAATTGGTGATGATGAGGAGGATGTTGTTATACTCTACAGAGGTGCCGTAATTTTCATGTTTGCTTTCAAGCAAATGAGTTATCGTTTATCACACGCACGAAACATAATTTAAAATGGAAATAATATTGTTTTATACACTCGGATTGCCTTCTCACCTGCTCCCCACCCCCGTGACTTAGTTTAAAAAAAAAAAAACCCTTCCCCTTCACATATTCACGCTAAAACACACTAACACACATGCACACACGATTATGCAAACACACGCACACAAACACATGCACACACTCAGTCATCTCGCACACTGTATGATTCACAAAAAAGAAAAAAAAAAAACTTCCTTCTCTACTTTTTGTCGCATTATGACATTTCTTTCAGTTAGCTGTCAAAAAACACAAAAATCAGAAAAAAGCAAGAGAAAACAACGGAAAAAAATGAATGAATAACAAAATATAAACGAAGGAGAAAAATCTTTATCCAAAATTTTTATTTGAAATATCT
>NC_069001.1:36342674-36344029 GCF_001194135.2 Octopus bimaculoides
ATTTTTTAATGATATAAAAATTAATGATAAGGATGCAGACATAACAGTGTGGTTAAGAAGCTGATTCTGAAACCACACGATTTCAGGTTCAGGACTACTGCACAACATCTTGGGCAATTTTCTTCTTCTATAGCCTTAGTTTGGCCAATGAAGCTGCAACTTGCAAATAAGATTTAGTACATTGAAACTGTGCAGAAACCCATCACACACACACACACACACACACACAAACACAGGGTAAAGACCCCCTTCAGTCAAGAATGACCATGGGATTGCAGCTTGAAAGTTCCCCTCCAAGGCACAAGTCTAGGCAACAGTCACCCATGCATACCAGCGTCCCCTCTCCACGCCACTGATGTTATCCAAAGGAAAGGCAAAGGCCGATGCAGCTTGGCACCAGTGATGTTGCAACTCGTTTCTACAGCTGAGTGAACTGGAGCAACGTGAAATAAAGTGTCTTGCTCAAGAACACAACACACAACCCGGTCCACGAATTGAACTCACTACTGCATAACTGAACCCAGTGCTCTAACCACTGAGCCTTGCCCCTTCACACAACCACATATATATATCTATATAGGTGTTACGTGGTTAAGATGTTTGTTCCTCAGCTCTGTGGTTTTGGGGTCAGTTCCACTGTGTGACATCTTGGAACAAGGTGTCTTCTACTATTGTCCAAGAATGACCAAATCCTTATGAGTGACGGAACCTGAAAGAAAATCTTTTATCCTGCAGGCTGCTTGAATTTTAGTCTCGTACTGGTACGATGAGAAGAAATGCACCCAGTTACTTTCTGTGAAGTGGTTGGCATTAGGAATGTCATTCAGTCATAGAAACCATGCCAAAGCAGACATCATCATCATCATTTAATGTCTGTTAGTTCTTGGGAGCCACGGGATCCTGTTGATCCATCCAACCCATGCCAGCCTCAAACAAGGTCATTAAATGATGATGATG
The DNA here is from genome assembly GCF_001194135.2 of Octopus bimaculoides. Classification (NCBI taxonomy): domain Eukaryota; kingdom Metazoa; phylum Mollusca; class Cephalopoda; order Octopoda; family Octopodidae; genus Octopus; species Octopus bimaculoides. The sequence continues at coordinate 36,343,632 of NC_069001.1, forward strand.
AGAATGGTGGTGGTGATGACAATGATGACGACGATGATGATGATGATGATGGTTTTGCTCAGTTTCTGTCAAGCAAATTTCTCACACAATCCAAGGTTATGTCAGAAGGAAGACTCTTGACCGAAATGTGCTATACAGTGAAATTGAACCCGGAATTTCATGATTGCAAAAACAAAAAAAAAAAAAAATGAAACAAGCCCTCTTTACCACAAAGCCATATCAACACCCCCATATTTAAATATTTCATTAAAAAAAAATTTTTTGGTATTTTATTTATTTATTTATTTATTTATTCATTTTTTTAAAAGAAAAATTAAAAATTCAAGTCTCAACAATGAAGATGTTTTAGGGAAAGCTTGCAAAATGGTTGAGCAGTTAATGTTGACTGGATGAGGAAC
>NC_069001.1:36345032-36345738 GCF_001194135.2 Octopus bimaculoides
TTAAAATGATGATGATGTGGGAGGGGAGGGGAGGAGGAGGAGGAAGGGAAATGGATGGCAGCAGTGATGGTGTTGGTGGTGGCGGTGATGGGAGTATGATTGTTGATAAACTTTCATGGTGGTAGTGGTGGTGGTGGTGGTGGTGATGATGGCAATGACAATGACGATGACAACAGGGTAATGCCGGTTGCGGTGATGGGAATAATGATGATGATGTTCAAGATGAGACTGGTGGCATTAATGATAAACAACTACGTGTGTGTGTGTGTGTGTGTGTGTGTGTGAAATTTCAAAAATTTTTTAAGACCAAGACAAGGAACAAATACCCCCCAAGCCCTGGTCATGCTCTCACCTCAGTTGTCCAAAAATCATTACAATTTCATGCCTTTAACGATGATATTGTTCATTTTTTGTGGTGTCAACTACGAATAGCTGCTGGGAATACATGCACGGAAGACAGGCGTTAAACGATGATGATGATACATATTATCATCATCGTTTAACGTCCCTTTTCCATGCTGGCATGGGTTGGACGGTTTGACTGAGGTCTGGGGAGCCAGAGGCTGCACAAGGCTCAATCTGTTCTGGCAAAGTTTCTACAGCTAGATGCCCTTCCTTACACCAAGCAATTCCATTTACAGAATTTCTCTTGTCACCATTTCTTGATTCACAGAGACTTCACTCGTGTTTATATATATATATATAT
>NC_069001.1:36346155-36349489 GCF_001194135.2 Octopus bimaculoides
TATATATAGTTATTAATATTTCTAAGTCTCTCTAAAGGATGCCAAACCAGCAAGGGGAAACTGCTGACCTCCCCTGTTCGAAGGTTATAAAGGACACAGGTTTTGTGTGTCACATAGCTAGCTAGAGGTGATGGCTTCTTGGAGCTAATTCACGGCAGCTTTCGTCCTAATTTTGGGACTGCCATGTTGGCTTGGTGATAACTATTAATTTATATATATATACACACACACATCTCAGTTGATTCAACAAGAAGTGGTAAATCACAGAATTCAATCCAAAAGAGTAGAATATTAATTAAAACCTTACAACAGAATGCCTCAGCATTCCAGTGCTCTGAGCTCCATATTTCTAATCAGTCAGCTGACCTTGAAAGCCAGAATTACCATTGAAATAATTGTTGTCTGTTAAGTGGCAATTAATCTGACACTTTGCATTTTGAGATCAAATGTCCTTGTATCTATTTTAGGAAAAAGTATTGTTGCTATAATCATTTGTAAAATGGCGAGCTGGAAGAACGGTTAGCACACCATGCCAAATACTTAATGGCATTTCATCCATCTTTACATTCTGAGTTCAAATGCCACAGAGGTTGGCTTTGACTTTTCATCTTTTCATGGTCGATAAAATAAATACCAGTTGTGCACTGGAATCGGTGTATTCAACTTGCCCCACTTCCAAAATTTCAGTGCCTATATTAGAAAGATTTCTTCTCCTCCTCCTCCTTCTTCTTCGTATAATTATTATCATTATTATTATTATTATTATTATTATTATTATTATTATTATTATTATTATTAAGGTGGCGAGCTGGCAGAATCGTTAGCATCATGGGCAAAATGCTAAGTGGCATTTCGTCTGCCTTTAAATTCTGAGTTCAAATTCCGCCAAGGTTGACTTTGCCTTTCATCCTTTCAGGGATGAGGGTGGTCGATGAAATAAGTACCAGTTATGCACTGGGGTCGATGTAATCAACTAGCCTCCTTCCCCCATAATTGCAGGCCTTGTGCCTTTAGTAGAAAGGATTATTATTATTATTTTATTGTCCCTATGTGTTTTGTGTTCAGCCCTTGCGGCCAATAAATAAAACATTATTATTATTATTATTATTATTATTATTATTATTATTATTATCAATAGTAGTAGTAGTAGTAGTATTTTTATTGTGTACTTTCACTTTCACTTCTGAATACAGCTCTGCGTATCCCTTGGCTACATGCCAAGATTTGCTTTTCTTCATTTTTTTGTTTTTTGAGGCCTTCCTTTTCTATCAAGCAATCTGCTACATATGTAACAAACATGCTTCACCTTGCAGTACCATTATTTCTCTGTGTTGCTGTTGTTGTTATGCATATCTGTTGTAAATCCTGGCATTTCTGTTACGTATTCGATCAAGCATCAGAAGCCATTACCATCATGGTCACCATTATCACCATCATTGTTGTTATCATTATCATCATCATCATCATTATTATCATCATCATCATCATTATTATCATCATCATCATCATCATCATTATTATCATCATTATTATTATTATGTAAAATGCAACAGCAACAGATATGATGACGACAAAGGTGGTGGTAGAAGTGGTGGTGGTGGTGGTGGTGGTGGTTTCACGGCAGCGATGAATATGCAGGTGGCAATAGCAGTAGAGCAAAAAAAATATATATATATATATATTTATATGAAACAGAATAAAATAAAGAAAAGTAATAAAACAGTATAGAACTAGTAATTAAAAAAAAAAATTCACAAATAAAACCCAAAAATAATCCATGAAGAAAGAAATCAGGTTTTTATTGATTAACAAACCAACTACTTGCTACGTAACATGGCGGACGGCATGAGGCAAGTGAGGAAGAGGCTTTCGGTTTCTCATCTTTATTAGTCATTTTGTGATTATTTGCCACCATGCTGTTTATTGATCTATCACTGTTCAATAGCTTTTACTTCTCCGTTTCCAAACCGAGTGAATTGATTAATTAGTTGAAGACCAACTATCAGAGCGAAAATATTTATTTATTTCACTTTGGTCAAGAATTTCAGGATTTTTTGATGTCTTATGGGGTTTTTTTTTTTTTTTTTTCCTTATTTACTATCTTCTGAATTTATTTTTTATCTCATATTTTTAACTTGTTTCAGTCATTAGACTGCGGCCATGCTGGGGCACTGCCCTTGAAGAACTTTTTTTTTTTATAGGCCTGGTACTTATTCTATTAGTCTCTTTTGCTGAACCACTAAGTTACAGGGGTATAAACATACCAACACCAGTTGCCATATAGTGGTAGGGAACAAACACAGATACATATACATACATACATACAAACATACATACAATGGGCTTCTTTCAGTTTCTGTAAGCCAAATCCACTGACAAGGCTTTGTCAGCCCAAGGCTAATATAGAAAATGCTAACCCAAGATGCCATGCAGTGAGACTGAACCTGGAACCATGTGGTTGAGAAGCAAAATTCTTACCATGCAGTCACACCTGCATTTGTTTGTCTTCTTCAATGAATGTTTACAGTTTTGAAAGTAGAAACCTTCTCGTACCAAAGTAAATGTTATACCACAACTAGACTTTAACGAGCTTTTAAAATAAACGAGACAGTGAAAAAGTCATTCATCACTATCAGCTGTGCCATCTGCTCGTTTAAATTGTTTGTCTTTGATAAGTGTTTACAGATTTGGCAAGAGAAATTAAACACCACAGCAAATACAACACCAGGACTATTTAGAGTAAACACTTGTATGGTGTAAGTGCTCCAAACGCAAGAGTTGGTGTCTCATCATGCAGCGTAGATGTTTTGGCCCCTTCCACCATGTTGCCAGGGCTCCCTGCCAATATAGATAACAAAACTCCCATGCAACACCAGGAGCTTTGTTGAATCAGGTTTTGTGACTCTGGGCCTGATGTTTCTACTATCCTCACTGCTTGCCCATGCTGCACCACTCTTCCTCTCTCTCTTGTGGTACATGTAATTGCTTGCTTCTTTGACAACTGCTGACAATTTTCTATACTTTAACAAAACTTTTAAATAAAGGCGACAATGAGCAAGTTGCTTGTTATTATAAGGCTTAGAATTTATGGTGGGGAGGTCGACTAGTCAATTACATTGACCCCCCCCTCCCCCCGGAATTTCACTGGTACTTAATTTATCAACCCTGAAAGGATGAAAGGTAAAGTCAACCTCGGTGGAATTTGAACTCAGAACATAGTGACGGGTGAAATACCATTATGCATCATCCTTAACAACCCTTATTTAGGGGCCTTTTGAGTGGGAGGGGCTACTCGACCTGAAGAAAATTCTAACAGGGACCCAGCTGCAATAAT
>NC_069001.1:36351468-36363219 GCF_001194135.2 Octopus bimaculoides
ACACACACACACACACACACACACACACACACACACACACATATATATAAAAGGTTAAATTTTATCTAACATATTCCCCTTTGTGGTTCACATGTTTATTGCAGCAGTCCTTCAGTTTTTCAAAGCCCTCTAAAAGAACTCAGAAGGTTGGGCCTCCAGCGAGGCCATTCATGATACCCTTAAAACCAGGAACTTTTCAGCAGTCCCTCATGTGTGTATATATATGTATATATATACAGGGTTATTCACAGAGAATGAATCGATTTCATTACACAATATTTTAATCAGGGAAAGCAATAGAAGACTCCAGCTAAGTCACAAGTATTTATTCACAATCAACTTTTATTTCCTGTCTTACAAGTGTTCAATGTGGCCACCACCTGCAGCATGGACAACATCAATGTGATAAGAGAAATCCTCCCAAATGCTCTTTGTGCCTTTTTAGGGGGGATTTTTTTTTGTTTTTTGTTTGTTTTTTTTTACTTTGGAGACAAAGAATTCTCTTTTAGTTCTTCGAATATTTCTGTTCCACTGCTACCTACTAACCCCAGTGACCTTAAACATCGAATAACAACAGTGATCAACTCAGTGGATTGTGATGTGTCTGGGAGGAATCCTCTTATCACATTGATGTTGCCTGTGCTTCAGGTGGTGGCCACATTGAACACTTGTAAGACAGGAAATGAAAGTTGCTTGTGAGTAAATACTTGTGACTTGGCTGGAGTTTTCTATGGCTTCTCCTTATTAAAATATTGCATAATGAAATCAGTTCATTCTTTTTGAATAACTCTGTATATATGCTCACACACACACACAAGTGCATGTATGTATGCATGTTAGGTAGATAATATAAACCCTTTTTTCACAAACATTCATTTACTCTGCCCTGAGCCCTCTTTTTTTGTATCTTCTCTGAATTTTAAAATACCATTTTATTTTGTAAAAATATGGTTTGAACAGTTCCAGAATTTGCTCAAATTTTATTTCCATTCCAAGTTAGTTGGAAATATGACAAATTTTAATGACAAAAAGAACCTTTTTTTTCAAAATGGTGACTTTTTTTGACTGGCGTCTCTTTGCCATTTTTTTTTCCTCCACTTTTTTTGGTTTTGTCACCATTTTTTTCACAAACATTTCTTGAAATACCTTTCAGGCATGTTTCCATCTGTTGATCTGCTATAAAACCCTTAGTTGCTGTTTTAAACTGTTTTAATCAATAATGCCTCGACAGCTGTTGAATACAAAAAGAAAAAAAAACATTTTTCTCTGCTGTTTCAAATTCCACAAGTGCAAATTTTATATATATTTTTATTTATTTTATTTTCTATTATTTTTTAAAAAATTTATTTCGGAAATAAGTGTGTGGGGGTAGGGAGAAAGAATGAAAAAAAAATACACAACTTTTTTTGCATTGATTTCTTCTAATTTCCAATGTGTGAAGTTAAAAATTAGCTTTATTCTACTTTTTACTCAATCAAATTACAATTTAGAACTAACGAACACTAACGAACACCATAAATAACGCATAACTCAGTTTCATTTTATTTTCAATTTTATTTTTTAATTTCGTAATTTCATTTCATATATTGTTAAATGTTTTTAGTTAACTTAAAGAAAATATTATTAATTACATTACTGGGTTTATTATATTTTTAATGATTGCTAGAAAAGAAAAATTATTCTTACCAGAAATGTGGCTCTCTCATTTAAAAATCAGAGAAGGAAAATAAGAAACAAAATTCTTTGATTTCTGAAAAATTTATTTTTAATGATTAAATTCCTACATTTACAATTTTTAGTTTGACTTCTTTGTTTTTTAGTTTTTTTGGGTTTTTTTTTTTTACTTTGGAGACAAAGAATTCTCTTTCTGTTCTTCATATATTTCTAAGTATGTAACACATTTGGAGGAATTTGCTGGAATCGTTTTTATGATTGTGTAAGCAAAATGAACCATTTTAGTAGTCTTTAATGAGGTAACAGCAGCCAGAATAGCAATAACAATGGTTTCAAATTTTGGCACAGGGCCAGCAATTTTGGGGGGGAGGGTAAACCGATTACATTGACCCCACTGCTCAACTGGTTTTTATTTTATCGACCCCTTAAGGAAGAAAGGCAAAGCTGACCTCAACAGAACTTGAACTCAGACAAAATGCCACTAAGCAATTTGCCTGGTGTGCACGCACGCACACACACGTATCATCATCATCATCATTTAATGTCCGCTTTCCATGTTGGCATGGGTTGAATAGTTTGACTGAGGTCTGGAAAGCCAGAAGGCTGCACCAGGTTCCAATCTATCTGGCAAGGTTTCTACAGCTGGATGCCCTTCTTAATGCCAACCACACCAAGAATGCAGTGGGTGCTTTTTACGTGCCACCGGCACGAAGGTCAGTCAGGTGGTATTAGCATCAACCATGCTCGAATGATGCTTTTTACGTGCTACTGGTACAGGAGCCGGTTAGGTAGCACTGGCAACGGCCACACTCAAATGGTGCTTTTTAAGTGCCACTGGCACGAAGCGATAGGCTTTTTTCAGTTTTTATCCATAAAATCTACACACAAGGCTTTGGTCAGCCCAATGCTATGATAGAAGACACTTGCCCAAAGTGCTACACAGTGGGACTGAACTCGGAACCATGTGAATGGGAAGCAAACTTCTTACCACACAGCCATGCCTGTTCTTGTATGAAAATGAAATGACAAAGGAATAGATAATTCTCTAATGTACTTCATAAGCTTACAGTTGTTTCTGCTTTAAGATAAGATAACCATTTATACCTTGGTCATCTCATTTTCTTATTACTGCTCTGTACTTGACTAATGCTTTGTTTGGAAACATATATTGGAAACATATATTGTTTGCAAACATATATTGGAAACATATATTGTTTGGAAACATATATTGAGTTCTCCATCAGGTTATTAGTATTGCAATACCTAAGCAAAATATACATACATTATATTTTGTGTGTGTGTGAATATTTGCTTAGACATACCTTGTTTTGACATTGTATCTTATTTCACTTTTCAATAATCATCTTTACATTTTAATTTACCACATGTTTTAAGTGTGCATGTATTTTTTGTTTTTTTTTGTTTTTCAAGCATACCCCTTGTTATATTTCTATACTTTAAAGAAGCCGCTTCAGTTCTATTAGAAAGATGAAAAATATTCTATTATTATCAACGTCGTTTCAAAAATGAAAAAAAATTTCAAAGCAAAAAAATGGAAAAAGAAATGGGGAAAAAACAAGGGTTTTGTTTCCTTAGATTTTTCTTGTTACTTTTTTTTTGGTTTGGTTTGGTTTGGTTTAGTTTAAAATAATTTCAAGTTTATTTTTCTCTGAGTGGGGGGTTGGAGGGAGTTGTATTTTCCTAAAAATTTTTCCTGAAGCTATGTTTTTATGGTAAAAAAAAGCTATTTGCTCTAAGAAAGATTACAATTGATTATTTAAAGGAGAAAAATTCAAAGCGTTTGTATTTTGTGTTGGTTTAATGATCTTGTTGTTGTTGTTGTTGCTGTTAGTACTATTGTTGCTGTTGTTATTGTTGTTTTCGTTTAAAATTTTTTTGCACAAGGGTAAACCAAGAATTAAAAAGCATGGTTCTCATTTCTTTATAGAAAGAAATGGCAAAAAGGAGAGAATCTTAAGCAAATTTGATACAAGACAAATTTGAAAATTGTATTTGTAGAATGAGATACTTATATGCATATCTACATATATATATAACCTTTTTCTATCTTCTCTCCCTGTTTATTTCTGTGTTCCCTTCTGTCGAAGAGCGTAGGCTCGAAACGTAAAAGACTCTCACTTCCCGAGCTTTAAACTAATACATCTGTTTGTTGTGCTAACGATTCTGCCAGTTTGTCTTATATATATATATATATATATATATATGTATATATATATATCTGTAATATAATATTTGACAATTATTCAGTTGCCATAATAAAACTCTGAGTTTCGGATGTCGGGGCAGAAATCTGCTCCAGCATCTCATCAGTTATCAAGGCAATCAAAAGTCCTGCAGTGGATTTGTTTGACTAAAGGTGGTGCTCCAGCATGGCCACAGTCAAATGACTAAAACCAATAAAAGAATATATGTATATTTGAATTTGAATAGCAATTTCTTTTGTATGGAAGGACAAAAGCAATTCATGTTGATAGTCAAGACTCTCCAAGACATTCCTACATTGATGGTTCCATCTTTCCCTGCTTAACCAACAACATGGTAACCTCAGGACTTTATTAACCAATGTGTCCTTCCTTTTTCTAAAACCAGGAGATTGGCTACTATTTCTAACAAGCTGCACTACCACATACTATCTCACTCGTTCACTCACTCGCTGTTGTTGACTAATGCATTGTGGAATAGAGAGTTCTGTAAACTGTTCACTTCCCATAAACGATTCCTGAAATTCAGGTCTGAATTCCTTGTTGCAGTTCTTTCACTTCTTCAGCTCCGCTTCTTATTAAATACCTTTGTAAAAGGCATTAACACCACCACATCAATTATTCCCTCTGTTTGTGATGTCAGGACCAATTACCATCTGTGTATGGATATTTTTGATTAGAAAATGGTTTGCTTTATTATTCAGGGAAAATGGGTCTTGTGTGTGTGTGTGCATGTGTCTTTTTGTGTTGCATGTGTATCTGTGCATGCATTTGTATATTTGTATATTTGTGTGAGTGTGTGTGCATGTGTGTGTACTTGTACGTGTGTGTGTGTCTCAGGTAATATACCTTATCAAAGACAACACCGTTCTTACTGAAATAGCATCAAGAAGGAACAACGAAGGAACACAGAGACACACGCACGCACACACACACACATGCACAAAAATAAAAGCAATTTTAATCAACAGCATATTCCCCTGATTCTACGACACAGTGCCATAAAGGAAAAAAAATAATAATTAATCCTCCAAAAATGGTGATTCCATCACCAAAGTACTGTGTAGAGTTGATTGATTGAATGCCAACCAAAACAAAAACACAAAAAATGCAAACAACAACAACAACAAAAAATTCAAGATAAAACCAAAGATTTCTGGATCTTATTTATTTTACTTTTCCACCTTTTTTTTTTCTTTTTTTGCCAATCAGTTGTAGAGAAATGACTCGTGGTTAGCTCTACGGGATTATATTCTTCACCATTTGCAAAGACTAAAAGCAAGTGTTAAATCAAAAGCACACACACACTGTGTGTGTGTGTGTGTATTTTGGTTCAATTTGTTCCAGTGAAGGAATCGCTTCCTGCTGTTAATCAAGCTTGATGTTCTTCTAGATTTTCTTGATTTCAGTTTAGTGCAACAAAACGAATGAGGTTTGGTCCAAAATATTCTTGGAAACTAAAACGAAAATTATTGATTAAAAACACAAGAACAGCATCATTGACAATATCAACAACAGCAACTGCAATAATGGTGTTAATGATAATTATCATTATTATCATTATCATTATTAGTCAGAGTTTTTTTGTCACACATGATTTTCTGTTTCTTGTGTGTTTTCTTCTCTCTGGTTTTGTTCTGTTTATTCCATTTTGTCTCTGACAAATAAACTAATAATAATAATAATAATGGTTTCGAATTTTGGCACAATATATATACTACAGGCTTCTTTCAATTTCCGTCTACCAAATCAACTCACAAGGCTTAGGTCTGATGCTATAGTAGAAGATACTTACCCAAGGTGCCATGCTATGAAACTGAACCCAGAGCCATGCAATTGGGAAGCAAACTTCTTACCACCCAGCCTCACCTGTGCCTGTATTCTCCATTGTTATTGAGAAAAAGTGTGAACTAGTGCAGGCAGGAAAGCTTGGTCTTGCTGATGGCCACAATATCCGAATTTTAGTGACCTGAGGTCATTAAGCAAATGAAGGATGACCTTGCATCCCTGGTTGACCTAAGACCCCTGTAATTGAAGAACCAGTCCTTAGTAACACAGCTATATTGGACAAAGAAAAGGAGAGAGAGAGAGAGAGAGAGAGAGCAAAAGATAATTTAGTTTGGACTCAAAATAATATCAATAATAACGATCGCACATTTCTCATGTAATTTTACTCAGCCTATTATGGCAAATAGCTATTATGTCTGGGAAATGAAGAAAATGGAGCTAAAAAGGAAATATTTTTTTAACACAGAAAGAGTAACAGAAAAATAAATAGTTATTGGTCTTTGACAAAAAAAAAATATTGAAAAGACAAAAAGCAAACAATAGTGAAGAATCTGAAAGAAAATGGCTGGGTTTTTTTTTTTTTTTTTTTACCTTTCAGAGAGAAGTGATGGTGTTTGGGGTTGGAATTGTTCAGTAAATGTCATTAGTTTAAATGTCATCAAATTAATTATTTTAAAATATACATGTAATAAGTTGTAGAGTAAAACAAAAACAAAAAGAGAGAAAATAGAATGTTTTTCATCAATCTTGACATAAACATAATGGATAACTAATTTAAATAATTGGAAATTTATAAATATTCTCCTTCAATCTATCTTAATACAATTATAACATTTCTTAACCAATATTAACACGAAATTCGGCAATGAGTGGACAGAACTATTAACACACCTGATCAAACGAAGAGCAGCATTTTGTCCACCTTTATGGTCTGAGTTCAAATTCCATCGCAATCAATTTTGCCTTTCATCCTTTCGGGGTCGATAAAATAAGTACCTGTTGGACACTGGGGTCAATCTAATCGACTCATCCCCCTCCTCTAAAATTGCTATTCTTGTGCCAAAATTTGAAACCAGTGTGAACATAAAATTGATATAATCTAACCAACCTTAACAGAAAGATATGTATTCTCAAACCGGTCTTAACACAAATATACTCGATATTACTCATCTAATATTCTCACAAAATTCTATTCTCAAACCAGGTTTAACAGAATAAAAATAATATACGTTGTCAAACCAGTCTTAAATAAATATAATAGATATTATTTAACCAATATGAACATAAAGATCGTTGATATTTTCTAACCAGTCTTAAGAGAAAAAAATAATACATATTCTCTAACCAATCTTAACAGAAAAAAAAAATATTCTCTAACCAATCTTTCATCTTAACACTTAAGAAAACTAGCGATAAGCACTTCTTGTCATTTTTGATCTCAATGATTCTTTTACTACTTTTAATGGAAACATTATCTAGGTAAAAAAAAATCCTCTAGAAGCTTCTATTTCCAGATAATCAAAGAACATTGAAATATATCATAACATAGATGGAATTGGTCATCTTTGAGAAGAACTTCAATTTATTAGCTTTATAATTTTGCTACAGTGTTGGCTGCAAATATTCAATATTTGATACATCTTTGCCTTTCATTCTTCTTGGTTCAACTTTGCCTTTCATCCTTCCTGCATCAATTTTGCCTTACATTCTTCCTGGGTCAGCTTCACTTTCCATCTTTCCTGGGTCAACGTTACCTTCCTCGTTCAGCTTTACTATTCATCCTTTTCAGCCAGGTAGACGTGCCTGTGCAGTGCTATCTAAAATCAAGAGTAAAATATATTCTTTAAAGTGGTTGGCATTAGGAAGGGCATCCAGCTGTTGAAGCCATGCCAAAACAGGCTGGGGCCTGGGGCAGCTCCCCAGCTTGCCAGCCCTGGTCAAACCATCCAACCCATGTCAGCATGAACAATGAACATTAATGATCATCATCATCATTTAATGTCTATAAATATATATATAATGGGTAATGGTGTCTCAGTATGTGTTTAAGGTTACTCTAACTCTTCCCACAACGTCCAACCGATTTTAATGATTTTTGGCACATAGGTAGATCACATGCCCTGAAGTTCAAATAAGGCCTGAATTTTTCGATAATTCAATAATGCTCAGTTGGCATTGTTATTTTGTGAGCTCAGTCGGGCATTTGAACGGTAATTCCTATAACAACGTTATTTTTCCTGCAGTTTTTGCATTTTTTCACCTGTAAAACTTCAACAAAATCAACAGAATAGTCTCTAAGGAAATGCTTATTCAATACAAGGTCAGAGGTGGGCGTAACTTCAACATGGAAAACATGAGCAATGCTGGGTCCAACAGCTAGTATATATATATATGCATATATATAAATATATATCAAGGGCAAGCAAGTACATATACAAGTCGCCAACATGCTATAAAAAGACGCCAATGTCTAAAATCTACCTTATGATATCACCATAAAGTATAAGCACATGTCGTACTTGTGCAAAGAAATGAAACACATTCATATATATATATATATACACACACACACACACACATACATATACAGAGAGAGAGTTGTTGCAATGTAGTCAATGTATTGTAATATACTGTTTCTGTAAGGTATGTCATGGTTGGAAGACATATTGGTTGTCTATTGTAAATAAATCCTTTTTTTCTCACAACACTATCACATGCACACACACACATGCATTTACATGCATACAACCATCTTGCACACAAACACACACACACACACACTCACAAATACTCATATCCCCATACATACTACACCACACACACACACACACACATAGAGGTCTCTCTCTTTCTCTCTTTCTCTCTCTCAAGCAAATTTTCAGAAAATAGCTTTTTCTTTTCTTTTGCAGGTAATCTCTTGAAGAAGGCTTCACATTTTTTTAACAGATAATTTGGGTACATGGAGTGATGTGTGTGTCTGTGTGTGTGTATACATATATATATATATATATATATATATATATACATACACACACATATATACACACATGCACACATATATATAGATGGATGGATGGATATGTATATAGGTATATCTATATATCTATATATATAGATAGATAGATATATATTCATATATATATATATGTAAATATATACATACACACGTGCTTTTATATATATATATATATATATATATATATATATATATATATATATATATATATATATGAATATATATGTTTATATTTACATATATTTATATGTTTAAATATCTATACATCTACATATATGTATGTAAATATTTGTGTGTGTATAAAAGTGTTTCCAAATACCAATATAGCTTCATTATGGAGAACTATAATTCTTCCGCAGAGCCAAAATTGGTAAAAGAATATTTTGGTTGGTTTTGGTTGCTGGAAGACTTAGGAAGAAAGATACTCTTCAAATAAATAGAAAATGTTCTCAGCTCGCAATTAATTCCAGCCAAAGTTTTGGTTTTGTTTCCTTCCAGCAAACTGTAATTATATAATTCACTATCAACTCCCATGCTACGACAAACCACTGACTGTACTTCACAATATATATTTAGAAAATAACACAGAAAGATATGAATTTTGTAGAGAGGGACATGGGCAATTAAATGGGGGCCCCCAGAACATATCTGGTACTAAAAATATAGGTTTCTAAGGCAATGTACATACAAAGGAGCCAAGTTTGTTTGAAGGACTACAGTTGATTAAACTGAACCCTGCTACTTAACTAGTTCCGAAAATGTAGAATTCTAAGGTAAGGTTTCTATGGGAACCAATTTTGTAGGGCATGGGTACAGTTGATTAAATTGGGCCCCTATACTTCCAAATTACTTTTTTCCACATTTGAAAAAAAAAAAAAGAATAGGGGCCAACGATTATATGACCCCCTCCCTTTCTTTAAGGCATAAAGCCACAACATTCAATATGACCTGCTTTTTTCCTTTTCTTTCTTTTTGTAGATGGCAGGATACAATTTGAGGGATTTGCAGCTGTTATTTCTAGCACCGCTAGTGACTGCATAGAGGTTTCCCAGCAGTAGTAGTAGCAGTAGTTCTGGTGGTGGTGGTTCAAATAATAGTAATGATCATAGTGAAGGTGGTGGTGGTGGTGGTGGTAACAGTAGTAGTAGCAGCAGCAGTAACAGCAGCAAACAAACAAATAAAAATGAGAGTATCGATGCTTTGTGCCCACAACATGGTTTCTTACGAATTACCTCTGCAGTGTTTGTGTGCGTGCGTGTGTATGTGTGTGCGTGTATGTGTGTGTGTGTGTTTGCCATCATCATTATCATCCTCATCATAGCCATTTCAGTCACCTTCATATACTGCTGTCATCATCATCATCATCATCATCATCATCAGCTGGAAGTGCACGTGAGGAATTGAAGTTACTGTTATGATATAATATCTAAAAATAGACTTCCCTCTTCGTCATCTACAGCATGTGTGTGTGTGTGTGTGTGATTTCCTGTCATTCATATATATATATATATATATATGTACTTGTATACCTGTGTGTGTGGAATACCTGTGTGTGGAATACCTGTGTGTGTGTGGAATACCTGTGTGTGTAGATGTATAAAAAGATGTGTGTATGCATGTATGTACATATGTATGTATCATGTGTGCTTCTATAAATATGTATGTGTAATATGTGTGTGTGTATATATATACATACACATACATGCACACACAAACATAAATATATACATACATACATATGTGTATGTCTATATATTTGCTCATATATATCTTAGCACATATACACACGTGTGTGAGTGTATATATATATATATATATATATATATGACCCTATTTGCATTATACTTGATATTCTTTAATAAAAGCTATCCAGTTCTTTCACGTTTTCTCTCTCTCCCTCCCCTCCCTCCCCCCTCTCTTTCTTTCTTTCTTTCTTTCTTTTAACATCTCTCTATTAATCAGAATACATTGATAATAACTAAGTGTTAATTAGAAAAAAAAATCATTTGAAAATTTCATCCTTGAAAATATATTCACCTACATACAATTATTATTATTATTATTATTATTATTATTACTTTTATTAGTATTTTATTAGGGTTGTAAGTTGGGGGAACTGTTAGAGCTTTAGAAAGATTTGCCTTGTATTTGTACCTGCTCTTTATATTGTGATTTCAAATCCTGTCAAAGGCAACTTTGACTTTCATCCCACCAGGGTCAGTAAAAAATAAAGTGCCATTCAAGAGCTGAGCTTGAAATTGGTAGCCTTGTACCCAAATCAGAAACCCTTAATATTATTGTTATTGAGTGAGAGAGCAGTGTGTGCCATCAAAATGAGACTGGGGTAAAATATACAAAGCCCATTATACCCATCATGACTACTCGTCTGATAAGGGTACACCAGGCACATGCATCACAACCATATGTGCATGACATGGTGATCTCATATCAAGATAAACAGCGCATGACCTTGCAGGTGGGGCCCAGTTAGAATTTTCCTTGAGTTAAGTAGCCCGTCCCACTCAAAAGGTCCCTGAATAAGAATTGTTTTAGGATGTTGAATGAAATACCCATGTTTCCAGAGGTGAACTATCCAAACCCCAAAGAATTCATTTCAACACATGGCTATGATGCTCCCCCACTACTCCTGCTCATGATCAGAGATGCACATATCGTCAGCCACCAAGGGACATACTCAACTGGTTAAGGTCAAACAACTGACAAGCAAATCTGTGGTATTGAGCAGAATATTTGCTGTAGCCCATCTTTTATACCAAGACAGAATATGTACATGACAACACTCTCAATCAGTTAAGTTCAGAAGCCATGAGAGCCACTGCCTGGTACTAATTATTATTATTATTATTATTATTGAACACTGTTCCTTCTCCTAAAATTTCAGGCCTTGTGCCAATAGCAGAAAGGATTATTATTATTATTATTACCATCATCATCATCATCATTATTATTAAGGCTGAATGCAGTAAGCTGGCAGAATTGTTAGCACACCAAACAAAATGCTTAGCAGTATTTCGTCCATCTTTACGTTCT
>NC_069001.1:36363229-36367168 GCF_001194135.2 Octopus bimaculoides
ACCAGTGAAACACTGGGGTTGGTGTAACCAGTTAACCCCACTTCCTACAAATTTCAGGCTTTGTGCCTATAACAGAATGGATTATTATTAGTAGTAGTAGTAAACTGTGAAGTAATCCTTTGGTGTTTGTGACAACGTAAACGGAAGTGGGTCTCCCAGAGGGTTGTGTTTGTGTGATGGTTGAGAAGAGTATCGAACGGTGTCTGTGTGTCTCTGTGTTTTATTGAATACAAACATTGAATTCAATAATTAACACCATTCATACGGTTCCTCAGTGCTTGCTTCCAGTGTTTGGTGCATCAATAATTCTCAGGATGACGGAATGGTGCTGTCTGCAGAGTAACAGAGACAAAAATACCTTGATGTATTTCGTTTATGATCCTCTTCCTGTTCTGGGTTCAAATCTCACCAAGGGTGTGTTGAGATTTTCGGGTTTTTTTTTCTTTCTTTCTTTCTTTTTGTTTCCTTCCTGCATTGTCTTTTATTCTCTTACTTGTTTCAGTCATTTGACCGTGGCCATGCTGGGGCACTGCCTTGAAGGGTTTTAGTCCAACAAATCGACCCTTGGACTTATTTTTTAAAGCCTAGTACTTATTCTATCGATATCTTTTGCTGAACTGCTAAGTGACAGGGGACATAAACACACTGCCACCAGTTAAGCAATAGTGGGAGACAAACACACACACACACACACACACACACACACACATACACACATATATATATATACAACGGGCTTCTTTCAGTTTCCCTCTACCCAATCCACTCACAAGGCTTTGGTCAGCTTGAGGCGTTAGTGGAAGACACTCGCCCATGCAGTGGTTCTGAACCCAGAACCATGTGTTTGGGAAGCAAGCTTCTTTCCACACAGCCATGAAATGAAGTACCAGTAATATCTGGAGTTCTACTTCAATCGACTGCCTAGTAATTTCTAATGAACTCACAAGGTAATTTCTTCTTGGTATCTGAGAACCAGCTAGAAATAACAGTTAAATCTCTCTCAAAACATATGCTGCTCTTGTGGTTCAGAATGACATTGTCGGGCGGGTGTAAGAGGCTGAATCTGGTTGGTCTGAGCATAAAACATGGTACAATATTTGGGGCCTGCTACAACCAGTTTCAATGTTGAAGGTTTTAAAGTCAATCAATACCAATGCCGGGAAGAGTGTTGTGTACTTTAAGCATAAGAGGAACCAAGTGTCAGGGTTGCAGAGACATTAAAGACCACATTTCTATGTAAACTTTGCTCCACCAGCTCTCGTTGACTAAATAATTATTGATTCACCATTGAAAAATTGAATAGATCCAATTTTGGTTTAGGTTCCAAGTTTGTATGTTTGAGTGTTTTTTTTAATTTTTTTTTTATTTTTTGTTTGCTTCTTTTTGTTTGTTTGTGTTTTTTTTCTTTTTATTTCCTGTTCCATTCAATTTTACATAAATATTGCTTATTAGAATCTTGCTAAGCTGACAAATTTTCTGGCCTATTCAAAGACTCTGGTATTCATATATACATACATACAAACATACGTATGTCTACCCCCATACACGCATGCAGGCATACATACGTACATACGCAAACTTGTGGACTTACACGTGCACACACAAGCATACTTACATATGCATACTCACACACACAAACACACATACATATACATACACGTCTGCATATTTGCACAGGCATACACGCATTCATATAAACACACTGATACACATACATACATACATTCATGCACACTCACGCATACGCATACATACACACATACATCAATACACGCATACATACACATGCACCCATGCATACACACACATACATCCATACCCACTTACACACTCATATTTTCACATCCATACACATGCACCCATACATTCATATACACACACATATGCACACGGTTATCTCTGTTCCTTTTAGCTTACTTCCATTAATGAGTTCAAATGCTGAATGTTACGTTATTCACACACAAGTTTCCATATAAAAATTTTCACAATTTACGTAAAATTTTATACTATCAACCTTTTTTTATTTGGGTACTTATGTGGGTTTTATTCCAAATTATTATTAATAGTAATAATAATAATGATAATTTTGTTCTGAGTTTGACAAAGCTCCCCCGCTCCAAATTGCTGACCCCATGCCTTGACCAGAAATCATTATTATCAATTTTATTGTTGCTGTTGTTATAATTATTATTATTATTATTATTATTATTCACCTGTCGCCACGTTCTGAGTTCAAATTCTGCCGAGGTCATCCTTTTGGGGTCGATAAAATTAAGTACCAGTTGAACACTGGGGGTCAATGTAATCGATTACACCCCTCCCCCAAATTTCAGGCCTTGTGCCTATAACAGAAAGGATTATTATTATTATTATTATTATTATTATTCAAAATGTCTTCTTAATTAAATTTCAATTCAAAACACGGAATCAGGGACAAGATTATGTGGGCCCTTCTCTCACCACCCACTCATCTCCTGACCCCCACACCTCAACCAAAATACAACACGTTTTCTGGAACATGCTTTAGGTATCAATAGCAAATAATTATATAATGCAAGTTACGTAAACTTTCCATTCACCATGTGTGTATCTATATATACGTGTGTGTGTGTATATATATATATATAAATGTTTCTATACAGAGATGTATGAATAACATGTAATAAACATAATGTGTATGTTATATATATATAAGTGCATAATTTATAAAATATACATATAAAACATATAGAATATGTAATATATTTAAATGTAATATATATAAATATGCTTGATATGTATAGTGTGTGTGTGTGTGTGTGTGTATGTGTGTACCTGCATGAGTGTGTTTCTGTGTGTGTGTGTAGGTAGGTTGGTTGGTATGTGGGTTGGCTGGTTGGCAGGTATGTATATGCACTCAGAGTTTTTAAAGCAAAATGCAGTTTACATTCCGTGTGCATGCAAAGTGGATGCATAAGGCATAAGTAAAGATTCTAGTTTCACGATTTGTACAGAAAGAGAGAGAGAGAGAATGAGTGAGCTGATGAGGTAACCGCCATGTGGTCATATGATCTGCTAGTAAGAGTAGCCAAATCCACCTAATTCCCACCTTGACTTCTTTGAAATGGAAGGACATGCTAGATCTTGTTGCTCAAAATCTTTCTCTCTCTCTTTTTCTCTCTATCTCTTTTTCTCTCTCTCTCTCTTTACGGCATTGCACATAGAGAGAGAGACAGACAGACAGAGATGGTGAATTGCAGATACTTACCATGTTGATTGCTTTAATCAATCACATGAGCAAAATGTATTGATCTCTCCCATCTCATGCAAAGATCATGAGCTTTGCCCATTCTTTAGATTCAAGGGAGAAAAAAGGGAGTTGAGATTTACAAGCCTCCATCAAGGTGAAGGTTGCAACACTGACTTATCAAGTCTAAGTGCCGTGTTATAAAATTACTCTTTAACGTTTGGCTAATTATGCAGTTGTTGAACGTGTGTGTGTGTTTGTGTGTGAGCATTAATCTCATTTTGTAAATACCTTCTCTTTCTTTCTCTCTCTCTCTCTCTATATATATATATATATATATATATACATATACATATATATTGGGTTGTACGGAAAGTTTGTGTCGATTTTTAAAGGAAAGAAAAAGGTCAATAAATACTTGCCATTACATTTTTAATCAACCAAATATGAACCATTTTGTTGCACAATGCATCTCCATCTTTCCTTTAACTTGAAAATACCCTCTTCCCAGAATTGAGGTGCTTTCATGGCAAATAAGTCGAAAGGTAAGCTAATATAAATCGGCATGAACTTTCCGGACAACCCAATATATATATATATATATATATATGTATGCATGTATGTGTGTATGTATGCGTGAAAGCATGTATGTATGTATGTATACATGTATGTATGTGTGAAGGTATTTGGCTAAATGCTTAGAGGATTTGGCT
>NC_069001.1:36367460-36372876 GCF_001194135.2 Octopus bimaculoides
ATATATATATATATATATATATATATATATATATATATATAGACAGACAGACAGATAGATAGACACACACACACATAAACGCACAGCTCTATATCTACCCATTTACCCCTTTCTAACAAACGGGGCTCAGTTCCATATTCAAAACAAAATCCTCAAACACAAAAATACAATAACTGCTGCCCCAAACTAAAAACCACGACACTGATGTTTCTCATGTCATTTCACATTCAGTGTTGATATTTACATATAGCGTTTACTGCGGCAACTGCTGGTTCGTGTTTATCCATCCTTGTGCTAACATAAGGAAATATTTGAAACCTTTGTGACACACATACACACATATATACAGAGAGAGAAAGCCAACAAAACTTGATGGAACACATGAAAGGACTTGCTTCCAATATATCTGGCTGTTTATTCTTGCATTCTACAAAGGAATGGTAAAGGTTATGCAAAGTCTACCAGGGGCAAACTTGGGCTTGTATTCTTTCATGGAAGTTTTTCTTTTATCTATGTATAAATATGTATGCATATACATACATACATATATATATATATATATATATATATATATGAGTGATTGTGTGGATGTGCAGAGTATATACATAGAATGTGTGTTTGTGTTTATATATATATATATGTGTGTGTGTGTGTGTATATATACATACACACACAACATGTATCAATATATATGTGTGTGTGTGTGTGTACATATAGATATATATATACACTCAATTGATACTATACATCTGTATAGCATATAGTTATGTATCAAATATATACCATTCAACTTATATATATACATATATATATATAACATATAAGACATATTATATATATATATATAGGTAGCATGTAGTATATATAATATATATATGTATATATATATATATATATATATATATATATATATATATATATATATATATATATATATATATATACAGAGAGAGAGAGAGGTTGAAGTTGCTCAGCAGTATTGATTCTTGTTAACCTAATTTGACCCCTTTCATATCTACAAAGGTCTATGGACATCTCCTGAACTCACCAGAAGTACTCTGAGTCTATTGTAACAGCATTGTAGTAGAAAAGCACGGACTTAGAAGTACTTAACATAATCTGATTGGGCCAGCATAAGCATCACATGACACACACTCACATATGCATGCGTGTGTGTGCGCGCATACGTATACATGCACACACACACACACGCACTCACACATCTATATACGTGTATGCACTTCTAACCTGAATCATACTGATGCAGGCCATCAATAGCTTATGAATTATAATGGGCGTCAGTATATGATATAGGAGTGGCTGTGTGGTAAGTAGCTTGCTTACCAGTCATGTAGTTCCGGGTTCAGTCCCACTGCGTGGCACCTTGGGAAAGTGTCTTCTATTATAACCTTGGGCCGACCAAAACCTTTTGAGTGGATTTGGTAGACGGAAACTGAAAGAAGCCTATCGTATGTGTGTGTGTGTGTGTGTTTGTCCCCTCACCATCGCTTAACAACTGATGCTGGTGTGTTTATGTCCCTGTAACTTAGTGGTTTGGCAAAAGTGACCATTACAATGAGCACTAGGGGTGATGGGGTTGCAGAAACTGTCTGATAGCCATGACCGGGTCCTCCTGCTGTTGCCAGACATAGGGTCTTCCAGCAGCCAACCTCTTGAGCCAGAGGTCATGTGGGAAGACGAATGGAAGCATAACGTTGCCATCACTAGTGATCACATGTGATCCATGATGTTGCCTGGATGTTTGATTTTTATAACTCTCAGTACATGTCCTCAGATTGCATTGTCCTCAGACTGACACCCAAACACTCTGAAATGCTTGTATTTGACCTTCCAACATGAATGCCAAGCAGTACAGCATGTCATTTCCAAATTTCTGGCAGAGTGAATTGTGTCATGGTGTTGTTTTTCTCAAAGATGGTGCCCAACTGACCCTACTATACTGTGTAGTCAACAGAATCAAATACAAACAATGCACATGTGCAAAACTAAAAATATAAAATGGCAACAATTTACCTGCTATATTCCTTCCTGCTGGCTATGGCTTTATAATCTTTGTTACAGCTGTCCATGTCACATCTTACAGTCTTTACAGTGTTCACAAAGCATTGAGCAGCAGTTACACTGTCCACATTTGAATACCCAGGGGAAATCATCGTGATACGGGTATCTTTCCAATATGCAGATGGTTTCCAATCCTCCATAGCAGCTTTTTCTCAACTATAACATTGATCTTTATGCTCTCCAACACTGTTGACTATTCACCAAAACATCAAGCTATTCCTGGTTTTGGGATGTTTCCTCCCTGTTACCATTCTTGGAGACCCTGTAAAATGTCATGGGATCTGCCTTCCTTCTTGTCTAAAGCATTAAACAAAAAAAAAACCCAGTTGCAATTGAACCTGTCTACGATACAATGAGAGGCGTTCCTACAATGACCATCCCATCTAGCTTCTCACACATTATTCATCTTCATTATCCAGCACTGCCTTAACCTTTCCAAAGTGGTCGGGTACAGCTGGCATCCAGACACCACACTTCCTCACATCTGCTTCAAGACAACAAAGGTTTTTCACAAACCACAACATGGTGCTGCTTCCGCACGCTCCATACTTGCCTGACCAATTCCTCAGTGGATTGGCTGTGTTTCCTAAAAGGAAGCTGATGCCAAAAGGGGTGGAGGCCCACTTGAAAATGGTGAATGGAATTCAAACAGCATCGCAGGTGGTACTGGATATTTTTCAGGAAGAGGACTCCAGCAGGGCTTTTTGAAGCATGGAAGTTGTACTGGGATTGGTGTACATGTCCCCTAGGGGGATTATGTTAAAGGGGATGATGTCACCAGAAGGAATTGTATTGAAAGGGATACTGCCTGAGTATAAATAATAAATGAAATGTATTATTTTTCTGTTGTATACACTTAATCGTTAATCCTGGTCTGGAAACATTTTGGTATCGTCTCACCATTTATATATGTACACACACACGCACACACAGAGTTTCTGTCTACCAATCCACTCACAAGGCTTTGGTCATCTTGGTGCTGTTGTAGGTGACACTTGTCCAGAGTGCCATGTGACTGGACTGAACCTGAAGCCATGTCATTGCGAAACATACTTCTTCACCACACAGTAATTAATACCAAAAAGACAATCCTTATCTCCCACTCAGACATGGATGTCATGTTAGAAAACTGAACACTGCATCGTTTACCAAGACAGGCCCCGATTTCATGATATAGACATGAGTGCTTTTAAGAATCTCAGGTTCATACGTGAGGCCCTCTCTTGAGAAATCATGCAGTATTTGGTGATCTAACACAACATCCATTATGAAGGGGAAATAAATATGACCGATATACATTTGCATATATCTATATACCCCCCACACACACACACACACACACACAAACACATATAAATATATACATACATATATATACATACACACACACACACACACACACACACACACACATATATATACATATATATATAATGAATGATATACTATGTATTCACACACTTGTCTGTGTGTGTTTCTGTATATATGTGTATGTGTGTACGTATAATATCCATTTTGTTACTTTGCTAAGAAGCTTGGCTTTCATTGCTTATTTTCTCTGTGAACACCCTCTGAAGACAGATCACTTGTATAAACTTTTGGAGAATACATTAATGGCACTATACACACACACACACTATATATATATATATATATATATTATTATTATTATTGGTATTAATGGTACTATGCACGTTAATCCTATTACAAGGTTTTCTCTGTTGTTGTTTTAAACTTTTATGCCAAAGATTAGCTAACATCTTGTCAAAGCTCTGTTAAATACTTTTCATTATAATGCTTGCATATAGGTATGCATGCACATATATATATATATATATATATATATATATACACACACATGTACCTATATATTTATATATGCGTGTGTGTATACATATATATACATATGTACACATACATATATATATATGTGTGTGTGTGTGTATATGTATATAAATATATATATATATATATATATATATATATATGTATGTATATACATGCATATGTGTGTGTGTGTGTGTGTGTGTGCTTATATATAGATACATATGTATATATACATATATATGTGTGCGTATGTGTGTATATATATATATATATATATATATATATATGCATAAATGTATATATGTATATATATATATCATCATCATCATCACCATTTAACGTCCGCCTTCCATGCTGGCATGGGTGTATATATAAATATATATGCATACATACATACATATATATATATATATTTACACACACACACACACACACACACTTGCACTAAAATATATTCCTCTGGTCCTTTCATATTGCATGTGTAAGGAAAATAAAAACACAGCTAGAGTGCTGCCCTCTATGTCATCAGATATGACTAACTACCATACTTGCACACAGACATATCATCATCATCATCATCGTTATTATTATTATTATTATTATTATTATTATTATTATTATTATTATTGTCATTATTGTTATCATTATTATTATTGCATTTTGCTGTGGTTTCGAAACACATTGCCGGTCTTTGAGTAATGAATGTTTTTTTTCCTTTTTTTATATATATATATATTCTTATTTTGTAATATTTTCCATCTCTCGTTCCATTCGCGAAAACCACCTTCCTATAATGTAACAGATAAATGCAGGTAGTAGACCAGGCAATATTCATCCATCAACACACAAAAAAAAAAAAAGAAACCCTGTGCTAATATTATCATTGTTGTTGTTGCTGTTGTTGAGGTGGTCGTTGTTGTTTAACCGAAGGTCAGCTTTGATAGAGCAGCCATATGATCAAAAGGATTCTATTAAGCAATGGTGTTTAGGTTTTTCTTTTTTTGTTGGTTTTTTTTTTATTTCTTTCTCTATTCAAAGCCAGCTTGGGTCCTGTTGATTGCGTATGTCTATATAACCATAAGTGTTTCGTCTGGTTCTCCTTTTGTACCAGCTCCCTGTTTAGTTTAGTCTCCATGTTGTGAAATGAGGTAACCCAATACCTAAATATAATAAGGTCAACACGTTGGTTTTTACTCTGATGTACAAAGTCCCTTTAACCTTTCGATAATTAAATTTTTTTCATGAAATTTTTATGAAATGTTTTTTTTTCTCATTTCTTTTTTTTTTTTTTTGGTATTACAATTTTGCTTCTATATATTCGGTCAATGCTATCACTATTGTTGTTTTGAGAATATACATGCATATACAGGTCGACGCCAGCCCCCTCTGGCCCCTGTGCTGGTGGCACATAAAAAGCACCCACTACACTCTCGGAGTGGTTGGCCTTAGGAAGGGCATCCAGCTGTAGAAACATTGCTAGATCAGACTTGTTCCTGGTGCAGCCTCC
>NC_069001.1:36373358-36375027 GCF_001194135.2 Octopus bimaculoides
TTCACATAAAAGACACCATTTCGAGCGTGGCCGTTTTCGTGCGGGTGACACGTAAAAGCACCCACTACACTCTCTGAGTGGTTGGCGTTAGGAAGGGCATCCAGCTGTAGAAACTCTGCCAAATCAGACTGGAGCCTGGTGTTGCCATCCGGTTTCACCAGTCCTCAGTCAAATCGTCCAACCCATGCTAGCATGGAAAGCGGACGTTAAACGATGATGATGATGATGATGATATATATATATAGATAAATATAGATAGATACAAACACACACACACACAAACACACACACAATGGGCTTCCTACAGTTTCCAGCTTCAGTTTTATCGGTGAGAAATTGGTACAGGGCTACAGTATGCAACACTTGCCCAAGGAGCCATATGCTAGAACAGAACCCCAAACCACAAGATTACCAGCAAGCTTCTTATTGCTATTATATTGTAATTGACTAATTAGAGAAAAGCAAATCCCTTGAGTTAACGAGTAGAAGAGGAGAAAGAAATAGGAAGTTTATGGCTCGAATTATTTTGCCCTTTCAAGTAACACAAAATGCACGTTTAAAAGGTTGGGTCACATTGTGCCATTTTGTGACAGTTATGATTGGCGGCTGCTAAATGCAGACAGTGTATGGAGCGAGGTCGAACCATGTTCTTAAATGAGATAATTAAGAAGAAAAGAAGATTTTGAAGGAAGTATCGGAGTGTTGATGGTACCTGTGGCATTGACTGAACAAAAGTGAAATGGAAGTCGCCGAATCATAAATATATGTTTATATTTAGCGGGAATTGTTCAAACTGAATGAAGTGAAAATTGCTCTAAATCAATTCTATGACCTCAACTGAAGTGAATGGTGAATGTTTTTAAAGTTTTATAGACTCTAATATGGGTGCTTAGCAGTATTTTATCTGTCCTTGTGATCTGAGTTCAAATTCCACCAGGGTCGACTTTGCTTTTCATCCTTTCGGGGTTGATAAATTACGTACCAGTGAATCACTGGCGGGGTTGATGTAACTGACTCATTCCCCCACCCCTGAAATCACTGCCCTTGTGGCAAAATTTGAAACCATCATCGTTGTTGTTGTTGTTGTTGTCGTCGTCATCAGTCACACATGATGATTCTTACTTGAAAGGTCAAATTTAAGTGACCTGTCTTTAAATTCTGACCTTAGACTATGTAAGTCACTCACAAGATTCTTTTGTTGTCTGTTGGTGATCTCATGATTACCACTGCTTTACATTACTATTGTTGTTGTTGTTGTGATGGTGATGATGGTGGTGGTGTGGTGGTGGTGATGGTGGGGTGGTGGGGGGGGGATGGTTAGTAGTAATAGCTGCAGTTGCAGTAATATGTGCGACAGTAGTTGTGATTGTAGGTAGCAGTAGTGGTGGTGGTGGTAGCATAGTAGTAGTCCAGCCCCTGTCCATCCGGATTTCAAATCCCCCCCTCTCTCTCCCTCTCTCCCTCTCTGCCCCCTCGTCACTGCAAACCATCAACACTTCTGTCCGGGCTTGTCACTGGCAGATGATGATATCAGCAATTTGTAAAGGAAGACCAGAGTTTCCTTGCTGCGATCGGAAAATTGACTTTTCACAACTTTGTGTGTGTGTATCTGTGTGTGTAAATATATATATATATGTGTGTGTGTGTGTGTGTGTGTGTGTGTGTGTGT
>NC_069001.1:36375765-36377213 GCF_001194135.2 Octopus bimaculoides
TATATATATATATTTATATATATGTGCATGTACATATATGTGTGTGTGTGTGTGTGTGAATCAATAAATTTTAAATGTTGGGTTAGATCTAGGACACTTATTCACTTATTTATTGTATATCAATATATATATAGATAGATATATATGTATACATACATACACATACGCTCACACATTGTCATACACACACACACACTCACTCACACACACATATATATATATATATATATATATATATATATATGGGGAACAGCTTTACTGTTGAACTTGGTCTATTCAAAAACAAAAACAACTGTGTTCTTGTTAAATCCATTTTTATTGAGGTCTTCTTTCATATTTCTATAGAAGTTTCTAACAGTCTCTTTGAGCATTCATGGTCTCTTCTTCAAGAAGAAGTGGTTAGTGTAGGCTTGTGTTACTGCTGCTTTGTTGGATTAGGCTGGAGGTCAGCAGATTGATGTCAGTATTAGCACTGAAATCATTGATAATTGTTATCATTGCAGAAGTCAGGTATATTTTATAAATATCCATATATCTATATTTACCTATCTATCTGTTTACCTGTCTCTGTCTCTCAATGTATCTATGTATATATATGTGTGTGTGTGTGTGTGTGTGTGTGTGTGTGTGTATCTCCCCCTATTCCCTCTATACTTCTTATATTCACCCCCTCTGTATCTTGTAGATATTTCCTAATACATCTCCAATACTTACCTATTTCTCTCTCTCTATCTCTCTATCTATCTATCTATCTATCTATCTATTTATCTCTCTCTATCTCTCTCTCTATCTATCTATCTATCTATTTATCTCTCTCTCTCTCACTGTGTCTCTATCTTTCTCTCTTACTCTCTCTCTTCTTCCTCTCCTTTCTTTTCCTACTGGGGTAGCCACATACCTCCTCTACAGTAAGACACTTATCTCTGTCCCTCTATTATACTTTAACCTATCAACTGGCACCACTCCCTCAGCGCCACTCACTCTCCCAGCCAAGTTATTTGGTGACCCCACTGGTGCTGGTGTCACATAAAAAGCACCCAGTACACTCTGTAAAGGGATTGGCATTAGGAAGGGCACCAGCCATAGAAACTGTGCCAAATCACACAGCAGATCCTGGTTCAGTTCTCTGGCTTGCCAGCTCCTCTAAACCCTTCCAACCCACACCAGCATCAAAAACAGGCATTAAATGATTGTGATGATGATGATGATATATATATATACAATGGATTCTCTCATCATGAATGACAGATGAGGGTTCAGTAAAATAAAGCGATAGTCATGTTCCATGGACATGCACATGTCTCTCTTGAGGTCTGTTTATGCCTTGCAAACCTTTTGGCAAAAGGAACAAGTTGAGGACTCAGTTTGTTCGATTGCTTGTGGATCATTTACTCCGTGGTTTCTCGAGTCGACAGCAAGGCCTGCTTTGCTTTGTGCCAGAAAACCAC
>NC_069001.1:36378516-36381763 GCF_001194135.2 Octopus bimaculoides
ATGATATTTTTTGAAAAATATTTTAATTAGACAGTGTGTTCTTCATTAAGAAATTTGATTAGGCAAAGGTTAAAGCAGTTCATATTAATTTTCATCTTCATTCTTTCCTCTTTAACATTCATTTAAGTCATGCTCGTAATTCTCTCCCATTTACCATTTTCCAAATGCTACAGGCTGC
Source organism: Octopus bimaculoides (assembly GCF_001194135.2). Classification (NCBI taxonomy): domain Eukaryota; kingdom Metazoa; phylum Mollusca; class Cephalopoda; order Octopoda; family Octopodidae; genus Octopus; species Octopus bimaculoides. Next base: position 36,378,695 of record NC_069001.1, read on the forward strand.
TTCCTTGAAAGTCCTGCTTTGTTATTTAGTACAAGCTTTTCTTCCCATTTCCTATATATATATATATATATATATATATATATTTATATACACACATACGCACGCACGCACATACTATATTTGTTTTTTGACTGGAAGTTGAGGAAATGTTGATGGTCTGATAAGCGGTGCTTTATTGTTGTTGTTGTTGTTGTTAACATATCACTGTCATTGGTAGTTGTTTTTGTTTGTTCTTTTGTTTTGTTACTGTTCCTGTGGTTGTTCAACCCACATGAAGTGTTAATTGTTACATCAGCTAAGCTCTCAAAATGTGTTTGGAGTACTTAGCAGTTAGCACCGCATACATCCACAAACACACGCACACACACGCACACACACAGCTGACCACCATGAAGTCAACAACCAGGATGTACACACACGCACACATCACATACACACACGCACACACAGATATATATATACACTTATGCTAATTTCGTTTTTCATTTCTGTTTCTTTTACAATCTACACACATTTTTCTATTTTCGCCTTTTCTGATAATTAATGCTGTTCAATGTGATGATGCAGTATTTCTTAGCACACCGTATATACACATACTAAACACACACACATACATACATACAAACATATATATATATATATATATATATATATATATACATACATACATACACATAGAAAATATGGAGACTTGCCCTAATAATGGACCTTATAATATCATGCTGTCTTCCTTTGAAAAGGACATTTTTGGATCCAATGAAGAATTAACTAATTTGTATCTTTCTTCTCTTCAAGTTCCAAATAATGGTAGGGGCCGTTTTGTTTGTTGATTGAATTTCTTACTTTACTTTCCTTTCTTTTTTTCTTTTTTTTATAATTATTCTCAACACATCCTTCTGTTTAGTCTTTAAATATTCTTATTTCTAGACTTCTTTGAGTATTTCAGACTTATATAAAATGATTATGGTGCTGGTGATACTACTACTACATGTGATGATTTTATTATTATTATTATTAAGGTGGTGAGCTGGCAGAAACGTTAGCACACCGAGTAAAATGCTTAACGGTATTTCGTGTCTTTACGTTGTAAGTTCAAATTCTCCCAAGGTTCAGTTTTGCCTTTCATCCTTTTGGGGTCAATAAATTAAGTACCAGTTGAACACTGGGGTCGATGTAATTGACTAGTCCCCTCCCCCAAATTTGTGTCCTTGTGCTTCCAGTAAAAAGGATTGTTATTATTATTATTAGTAGTAGTATTACTATTATTATTATTATTATCATGGTGGCAATTACTGGGGCCAGTGTGATCAACTTATCTCCACCACTGAATTTGCTGGCTTTGTGCCAAAATTTAAGATTAAAATTATTATTATTATTGTTGTTATTATTATTATGAGCTGACAGAATCATTAGCACACTGGACGAAATGCTTAGCGGTATTTCGCCTGTTGCTACATTAAGAGTTCAAATTCTGCCGAGGTCAACTTTGCCTTTCAAGCTTTCAGGGTCAATAAAATAGATTCCAGTTGAACACTGGGGTCTATGTAATCAACTTGACCCTTCCATAAACTTTCAGACCCTGCACCTATAGCAGAGAGCACTATCATTATTATTATTATTGAATGAGAGAGCAGTGTGTGCCATCAAAGTGACACTGGGGTACAAACATACAAAGCCCAGTATACCCATCATGACTACCCGTCTGATAAGGGTACACCAGGCACCTGCATCACAACTCTATGTGCGTGACACAGTGATCTCATATCAAGATAAACAGTGCACGACCTCGCAGGTAGGGCCCTGGTTAGAATTTCCTTCAGCTCGAGTAATCCATCCCTCTCAAAACGTCCCTGAATGAGGGTTGTTTAAGGATGTTGAATGAAACACCCATGTTTCCAGAGGTGTATAATTCAAATGCCAAAGAATTCCTCTCAACACATGGCTATGATGCTTCCCCACTACTTCCGCTTGTGATCAGAGATGCACTAAGGGACATGCCCAACTGGTTTAGGTCCAACAACTGACAAGCAAATCTGTGGTATTGAGCAGAATATTTGCTGTAGCTTATCCTTTATACCAAGACAAAACAATGTACATGATAACACTTCCAATCAGTTAAGATCAGAAGCCAGCTTCATACAATCACTGCTCCAGCTGAACGCAATTCTGTGTTCCTCGTCTACATGTGGTGTTTGTTTTGTTTGGTGTTTTCCTGTTTTTTCTTTTTGTACATTTTTTATTCATCACATTTTTTTGCAGTCATGTTAAAAATATTCTGCTCTATGTGCATGCCATGGTTTTTTGTACCATTTCTAATATGTTGTGTTTACATCCAGGAGGCTTTGGTTACACACACACACACACACACACACACGTTTGTCTGTCTGTCTACATCTGTCTTTATCATACCCTTGCCACCAGTTATGATTATGAGGAAAGGGTTGGTCTTGTTTTTAATCTGCATAATTTGGCTATCTTGGTTTCCAGATCTATATATTTACATAGGGTAGATTTTTTCTGGTTCTTTCATATGTATTCAAACATCTGTGTAAGTATGTGTGTGTGTTTACTGGAATTACTATATTGATTAGCAAACATTTCTTTTCCTGATGGTCTTTGATAATAATATCTGGTCAATTTTCTCTAATCTTCCAGTCTGTAAGAATTGGCATGCATTCCACACTACTGGCATAATTTCCATTGTATATACAAATTTCAACTCCATCATGCCTTTGTCAAGATGAATACTGCTGTTTTATAAATTTCAGTAGTATAACCCTGCTGAATAAGATACACAATGATGCGTGTGTGTGTATTTTATTACCATACCAAACCCTAAATGATCATATTCCAACCGGACACAGTGCTATATTTAGCTGTTGCATGTAAAAACAGTCTCTTCATACTCTGTGTTATGCGGAGTTTCTTTTCTTCTCTTTTATTTTTTTTTTCTGGTCTAAGTCAGAAGTTTAAAAATTTTTAATGAATTACTTAAATGAAAATTTCTTTTTAAAGTGTAAAATGGAAACTTTTTTACTTTCCTTTTCATTGCATTTACGAAAGCTAAGA
>NC_069001.1:36381893-36382895 GCF_001194135.2 Octopus bimaculoides
TATATATATATACACACACACACAAACGTATATATATACAACTGTACAGATAGTTAACCATTTAAGTATTAACACATTTTTTAATACACTTTTGCTTATCTCAATATATTTTCTTGACACTTTCAGCTTCTTTGCTTAAAAAATTTGTTTTTCTATGACAATTTTTTGTTCTTTTATTTAAATTTCGGAAAAAAAAAAGAAAAAAAAAATTCATTTTTTTTTCATACTTTATTTTTTTTTTTTTTTTCCACCTTGCTAATCTTGAAAAATATTCACAAATTTTTCATTAGTCAGTCCTCAAAATATATTTTTACCTTCAACTATATGTAGCCATGACAACCAATATGTTTCTACTGGCTCATTCTTGCTTCTATGCTTCATTTTAATATTCCTTTCAAATTTTGGCACAAGGCCAGCAATTTCACGGTGGGAGGTGTAAGCCAATTACATTGATCCCCACTGTTTAACTGGTACTTATTTTATTGACCCCCAAAGGGACAAAAGGCAAAGTCAACCCCCAACGCCTTTCAAACACAGAATGTAAAGTCAGAAGAAATGCCAACTTGGCATTTTTCTGGGAATGGTAACGGATTCGGCCAGCTCTCCGCCTCATCCTTGATTCTAATTTGGTTTCAAATTTTGGCACAAGGCCAGCAAGTTCATCTGGGTGGGGATATGTCGATAGCATCGACCCCAGTGATCAACTTGTTCTTATTTTATCGGCCCCGAAAGGAAGAAAGAAGGGCAAAGTCAGCCTCAGTGGTATTTGAACTCAGAATGTAAGACAGACAGAATGCCACTAAGCATTTTTCCCCTAACGACTCTGCCAGTGCACTGCCTTATACTTAACTTTGATATTGCTGAAATACGTAAGGCTGACAGAATTGTTAGCAAAATTATCATTTTTATCAATTTGTGTTACGAGATTCTTGATGTGAAACCGTGTGTTGAAACAAATATTGTTGTATTTTGAAACGGTCATTTTTTTTTTTTTTTTTTTTT
>NC_069001.1:36384090-36389600 GCF_001194135.2 Octopus bimaculoides
TGAATCAAACAGTTCTAAGAAGAATTCGAAAATTACCAGTCTGATTCCGAAATCTGGTGCTAAATCTGGCAAACAGCCTTCTCCGGGTTCGCAGATACCTCCACCATCAACTGGCATTCCAAAACCGAAAGGAAAAAGTAGCAAAGAAGAAAAAGTCAAAGTGCCATCAGCCGTGCGTGACCACAGCAAAGGAGGACACACACAACTACTGGCGCCTTCTTTATCGAACAGACAGTCTTCGAAAAGTTCCCGCCAGAATTTAAATATCCACCAACCTCCCCCACCACCACTACCAGATGAAGGGCAACTATCTCAACAGTTGCTCAGTATACCAAGTGATAATGTTACAGCTAAAGACGGCTACGATTCCCATGTTTACCGAGACGGAGATCTACCCTGTCTTGTAAATTCTCCGACGATCCGACAGGTAGCTGCAGTTCAAGGACAGAATATTCGTTGCCTCAGCCCCACAACCATGGTAGGCAAAACAGGTATCCCGGGCAAATCCAACAGCCATTACGTAGAAGTGACTGTGCCTGCAGTTGGTTATGAGTCCGAACGAAGTAGTAGCCACAGACATCAACAGAGCCGGGACAAAGACTTGAGTAGTGCCGAACGTAGCGATGCTATCTCCCAAAGTGTAAATGTTGTCAAACCAACTCGTTCCCTTACACCAAATTCTTTCCCACCAGTGGCTAAAGTCGATGGAAACACTCAGACCAATCTGTCTGCTCTACAGCGCCAGGCAATTAAAAAGCTGGACACTGTCAAGGAAAACAGCCTTGTTGGAGATGATAACCAAAGTCAAGAGCATCATTCGAATAGTCATTGCCAAAACGAAGGTTATCCTTCACACGCAAACAACTACGAGGAGTTAATAGCAGCCGAAAAACCAACTCCGAGTTCTACCAATTCTCCTCGTCTTGGAGTCAAAATTCTTAGTTCACAGCTCGCGAAACCAGCGAATAATGTGGCGATTGTTCAACCGAGACATGGCGAAAAGATCGAGACCACATTTGACACAGAGGTGCGAACTGAGACTGTTTCTAAATCTGGTAAAGAGACTCTGATCTTGGAGAAAGACAATAAGGAGACTACATTTATCGATGATGCTGGGGAGACGATGGATATCAAACCTATGCCCCCGATCATGAGAGCCATGCCGTATGGCTACTTCAGGGGTTATGTTGGTACATCGTCAAACAAAAACTTTCATATCCCGGGAATATCCGTACCGACTTCTCTGTACGCCGGAGGTGGCAGCGGCGGTGGTGGGAGTGGGTCGAGTCGGCTCAGTATGAACCGGTCGTACATGGACCAAGGGGGTTACTACAGCTCCGGTTCCATTAAGAGAGCGATGTCATCGGGGGGTCAAAGCGCTCTAGAAAGCGACTACGCATCCGATTTGGATACCTACGACTATATATCCGGCTACGTATCCGACGGAGATATACTGAGAAGCCAACGATGTGACGATATGGGTAGTGGATATTTAAGCGAAGGAGGTGCATCACTGTACGCTCGTCGGTTACAACAGCGATTCCGTGAAGGAATGCAAGCAGTTAAAGAATGCATGCAGAAAAGTAGCGGAATTTTGGATTACGACAGGTAAAAAACTTACTAAAATATTTCTCTTTCTTTCTCTTTTTAGGATTTCTTTGTTTTCAAGCATTTTCTCTCAAGACAATGGTTCTCTGTTCTCTTTTATTAAATTTTTTACATTTTTATTTTATATGTATATTTTTATTTATTTTTTTTGTTGTTGTTTTTTTTTTTTTTTTTTTTTTTTTTTTTTTTTTTTTTTTTTTTTTTTTTTTGGTAATAATTTACTTTCCTTGTGACAAAATTTTTATCTATAAAGAGTAGAAGGAAAGAAGGGATTTGCAATATTTTCTGTTTGCTTTTCGATAAAATTTCTGATTTTTAAAGATTTGAAAGGAAAGGAAAAATATTGTTATTTTGTCTGTATTTTTTTTTCATTTTATTTATTATTTTTTTTTTTTCCATTCTCTCCCTTTTTCTCCTGATTTATATTTATATGTCCTCTTCGACGCAATTGCAGAAACTATTTTCATTTAAAGTCGCTTAGCCCTTTGGAGATGAAAACTAGGGAGTCTTGAATGTTGAACAAAGGGGTGCCATTTTTATGGGATAGAGTAAAAAAAAAAAGAGAAAGAAAAGAAAAGAATAAATATGTTTGTTATTCTTTTGAGATTTTGTCAAAAAAACATTAACATTTTGACCAAAAAATGAGCATGTATGCATTTTAGATACGTAAACACAGACAGATAGACTGACCAATGAACAGATATTGAAGCCAATCTCACCACTATTAAGTACAATATCGATTTCTCTGTCCAGCACTTGTCTGAGGATCCCCAACTTAGGATGAAACTAATGGCCATTGTGAAACAGTCAACCTTCCAATCTCCATAATGCATCTTCAGTCTACACATGTATTGAGTCGTTTCTTTCTTAGAAATAATATCACATTGTATGTATTGTATGTATGTATGTATGTATGCATGTATGTGTGTGTATATATGTGTGTGGGTGTGTGTGCATGTATGTGTGTATTCTAGATTAATATGTAACAAGTCCAAAATGATTACAGAGACTATGCACTAAATAGATCATTAAAGGTAAAACAATTCAATGTCATTCGTGTGTGTGTGTGTGTGTGTATCATGCTTTCACATCCTTCACTCAGTTGAGAAGGTCTTGTGATATATATATATATATATATATGTATACATATGTGTGTGTGAAGTGTTTTTCCTCCTAGTTCAGAAAATCTTGGTTTGATAGGTCAGCCTCATTCATCTGAGAAAGTCTGAAAACACTGAATCTACAATTGCTGGCTGCTAGAGATTTATAAACTCACTGACCTTTTTAGGGGTTGTTTTTTACACCCCCCCCCCCCCTCTAATATTATCTTGAAAACCTGGACAATTGAATAATGATGAATAATATAAATAATGTCAAAGTTTCTTATCAAGTCATTCTTTATAACATCTCCCCAACCACCACTGCCACTCCACCCCAAGTTTTGTGGCCCTTCTATGGGTTTTCTATGAGAACCACTGACCCTTGCCTTTTACCTCGCTTTTTTCTGCTGAATGAAATAAAAGTTTTGCACACTTTATTACTGGAAGAGCCAAGTTAAAGGTTGAGGTCATCTCAAGTGGATTTTAGTATGAGAGGGTGACATTTGGTTATTCATCTGTTTATTCTGAGAGATTCTTTGCAATAACCAGAGATACATACGTACTTCTAACAGCCACACATACATGCGCACTCACACATACACACACATCTAATAGCCACAGGTACACACACACACACACACACACATACTCACACATGCACTCTTCTAAAAAAAAATCACACACACATTTCTAATGCCCAAATATACACACTTCTAAAAGCCACACATAAACACATTCACACACACACATTTCTAATGCCCAGATATACACACTTCTAAAAGCCACACATACACACATTCCTACAAATCAGTCATGCACACACACACACTTCTAAAAGGGTGGTGGCTGAGTGGATGGATGGATGGGTGGATTTCATTTATCTCCCAACTAAATTTAAATAAAGACGAAAGACAAGAAGATAATAATGTAATCAAGTTGAAATATTGTGATTCTATTTATAGTTTCAGGATTAATCTCCATTTAATCCCTCTGATGCCATCTTCCTTGAAACTGTCCCAGATTTCATTATTTAAAGTAATCTAAATTAAAACCTTCTTCCATCATTCATGCTAATTTATGTTAATTTATGTTCCAAACATAAATTACATATTTTAATAAATTATTTAAGGGCAGTATATTTCAACAGAAACATGGTAACAAATAGCTTAAGCCCTTATGCACTCAGCAGGTTATGCTAGGTTATGAGGATGCAAACAAACCAACACCGTTGTCAAGTGGTAGTGGTGGTAGACAAAAAAGAAAGCGTCAGACACACACATATATCACACCCATATACATTTATACACACACAGTCGTATGACTGGCTTCTACACAGTTTTCATTTGCCAAATTCAACCCAGGGCTTATAGTAGAAGACACTTGCCCAAGGTGCCACACATCAGGACTGAACCCAAAACCAGGTGGTCGGAGAGCAGGCGTCTTAACCATACAGCCATACCTGCATCAATGCTTCTATCAATATTTAAAACTATTTTCTAAATTTTTCTGTTCGTTCTAGAAATTGTTCAGGAAAAGAAAAGGAAGTGCTTGTGGTTGTTACTGGGCACTCCTAGTTCTGTAAAGTTGATGTGGTTGATGTCCTGTCGGATGTCCTGAGGGTTAATGGCCACACAAGAAATGCGGTCAGTTGACAGGGAGGCAGGCTGGACCGTGGATCACCTTCAAATGCTTGCTTTGCAGGTACTTCCATTAAAAGTACTCAACAACCCAGGCTGGTGTTAGATAGAATGTCCGCATACGTGTGTGTGTGTGTATTAGGCCTGCCTCTAATTCCCAAAATGTCTGGCTTCGCTCTCAGAACTTGTCTTTCTTTTTTTTTGTTTCTTTAGTATATCTCAGTTTTTGCTCTCCTCCTCTGTCTCCTTTCTTCTTCTCCTTCCCCGTCCTCATCATCATCAATCCACTGCTGAACCTGCTGCTGCTGTTGAGGAATGGTAGAACCTATTTCACTCTTCTACCAAATCATCTTCAATAAATGAGATTTGACCTTGAATTCCAGAATTTCTTCTTCAATTTCCCAAAATTCTAATTTTCCTTTTTTTTCTTTTTGTTAATAACCAGTTCTTAGAACTCATTGTATTTACGTTTTGGGATAAAAGCATCAAGAAAATACAGGACATAACCTCAATTAATTGATAATTATAATTTTAAAAAATGAGTTACTTAAATTTCTTTCATTAGCTTATGGCTGTTTCTGCTATAGGTAATTGTGTATACAGAACTGAGTGCTTGTGCAATGGCCAATAGCTTTTTTGAAGCTCTTTTATATACACATATAAATGAATTCATATATATGTGTGTGTATTTATGCGTGTGTGTGTGTGTGTGTAAGCACAAGCATGGTTGTGTGGTGAGAAGCTTGCTTCCCAACCACATAGTTCCAGGTTCAGTCCCACTGTGTGGCACCTTGGGCAAGTGTCTTCTACTATAGCTTCAAGCTGACCAAAGCCTTATGAGTAGATTTGGTAGAAGGAAACTGAAAGACGCCCATCATGTGTGTATGTATGTGTGTTACATTCATACATATATATATATATTTCCTAAGTTTAATTTTCTTTTTCTCCATACACATCCCTCATCTTAATAATCCACCCATTCATCCATCCATCCACCCACTCACTCGTCTTTCTATCCACCCATCCACCCATGCATCTACCTACCCACCCATCCACCCATCTATCTCTCTGTCCTCCTCTTGTCATCTTATTCTTCGAGATTTACTCTAATCTCCTCTAAGCTGATTGTGTTTTTCATTACCACCACCACCACCACCACCACCAC
>NC_069001.1:36389773-36394838 GCF_001194135.2 Octopus bimaculoides
AAAAAAAAAAAAATAACAATCCAAAAATATGGCCATTCTAACAAAACACTAAAGATTTTTAAGTACATCTTCAGAAAACAGTTATATTTAGATCTGTCTCCACACCCTTCCACCCCGCCCCCTCCCCTGTTTTTTTTATGGTTTTTTTTGTTTTAATATTGAAACAATAGTATTTACACTTTGTTAGTACCGTCCCTATTGTAATTATGACTACCACCATGACTGTTATGAGCAAACTCCCATGGTAAGTACCTTGCTTCCCAACCACATGGTTCCGGGTTCAGTCCCACTCTGTGGCACCTTGGGCAAGTGTCTTCTGCTATAGCCTTGGGACAATCAAAGCCTTGTGAGTGGATTTGATAGACGGAAACTAAAAGAAGCTTGTCATATATATATATATAATGTGTGTTTGACAATCATTTTACAACTATCAGGTGATGTCAAGACAGGCAGACATCTGCCTCACACACACATACATACATGTATGTGTGTGTGTATGTATGTATTTAGGCAAATTAAAAATTAAAAATAATAAAACAACCAAAGTCAAGAGGATGTATAAATGGAATGTATAAGATAGAAGAAAGAGTGGGTGTATAATGTTTTGAGCATGGCTCTTCATTAGAAAAAGGAGGAAGGAAAGGTCTGGAGAAGTTTAAAAAAAGTCCACGAGAAGCACATGTGGTTACATGGCTGAAATATATATATATATATAGTTTATATCCAGTTAAGAGAAGAAAAGAAAATGGAGATAAGGAAGTTAACAATTATTTATTATTAACAATTTTGACTTAAACATGTTCTGGTGTGTATTTATGTACGCAGAAGAGCCTGCATCCATTCACGTTTGTGTGTATATACATGTTTCTGTGTATACATACATGTTTATGTGCACATGTGTATGTATACATGTTTATGTGTATATATGTTTGCGTACATATTTTTGCGTATATTTGTGTGTGCATGTGTTTGTGCATATATCCGCTTGTGTATTTGTATGTGTTGTATATGTTTGTGCATATATGTTTGTGTACATTTGGGTATGTATATATGTTTGCATACATTTGTGTGTGTGTGTGTATATGTATGTATGTATGTATGTGTGTGTGTATGTGAGTTTAACAAAAACATTCCACTGGGTAATGAACAAAAATATCTTTAATTAAAAATTTACATTATTTAAATGAAACAGAAGATGTTTGTTGTGAAACATCTACACCCCCACCCCGGGCCTGATCATGTTTCAGTGTTTCTCAAAAACAACATTTCCAGTTCTGGACATCATTTGTTGAGGTTTTTTTTTTAATTTCTTTTAATTAATTATTTACCCATTTTCTTCATTTATTTCTTCATTTATTTCTGGTGTGTTCTTCGGTTCCAGTCCTCAAAGATGAGGCATCAATCTTTGTTAATTCCACCTCTTCTGCAATCATGATTTCCAAATCATAGATTTACACTAGCTTACATCATTATCAGCATTGACAGCAACAACATCATCATCATCATCATCATGATCAGCTGATTAACAGCAGCAGCAGCCACTGAGGGTGCCTCTGTCAGGTTGCCACTGCCTTAGAAATAGCAGTTACATCTGCCTCAAATCATACCTTTTAGTCTTTATTTGTTCATATGCAGATAATCATTATTGTTGTCAACATCATCATCATCATTGTCTTCATCATCATCATTGTCATCTTTATCATCATCATCGTTGTTATCATCATCATCATCTTCATCATCATCATTGTCATCGTCATCGTCGTTTTAAGATCCACTTTTCCATGCTGGTATGGGTTTGCTTGAATTTGTTGAGGCAGATTTTTTTTCTATAGCTGGATGCCCTTCCTGTCAACAACCCTCACCTGTTTCCAAGTAAACTCATATTTCCTTATGACCAGATGACCAGACACGTATTCGTGGGAGATTGGAAACAAAGGTCACCGCTTGTATGAGGGTGACACTCGTTTACAACTATTACACAAAATCAAAACTAGCAGACACAAATACATACACTCCCCCCACACACACACACACATATAAATATACATGATAGGCTTTTTTCAGTTTCCATCTGCGAAATCTACTCCCAAGGCATTGGTCATCCTGAAACTACAGTAGGTGTGATGTGGGATCGAACCTAAAACCACATGCTTCGGGAAGCATCTGTATATCTGCTTTTTATCTCTTATCTTTTGCTTGTTTCAGTCATTAGACTGCGGCCATGCTGGGGCACTGCCTTGAAGAATTTTTTAGTTGAATGACTCGACCACCAAGACTTATTTTTTTTTCAATCCCATAACATCAGTTGGTCTCAATTTAGTTGCGTTTTGTACTTGCTTTGAATCAGATGATGAAAATATTTGCTGCAGTTTTGTACCTTTTTGTGTACCGGTTGACATAAATATCCACTGTCACTCACGGAATGGATAATAGAGGCCACTGTTCAAATTCCAAAGAATTTGATAGGGTTTGTTAGATTCTTCATGTGAACATTTCCAACTCAGTTTGAGAGTCAATCACCAAAGCAGCAGTTTTGGCAGTTACACCACCATTTCCACCATGACTTCCTATTAAATTCCTATACATTCAGCAAATTCTTTTGGCCCTTCACGGAATTTACAGTCGCATCCAGCCACGCCAGTTTCATTGAATTTATGGTCCTCGCAGTGGTGGCAGTTTACATAAATAAACGGTGCTTGCTTTAAAAGCGGTTGACATAAATATAGGCCAAACCGTTGTCATGTGCTAATTGCTGATCTCAGCCAAGAGGATTACTGTCAGTGCAACCTAGTTGCCTGATAAAAAAACCGTTGTCATGGAGTTAAGCCTGATACTTATTTTATTGGTCCCTGTTGCTGAACTGCTAAGTTATTGGGATGTAAACACACCAACACCGCTTGTCAAATGGTGGTGGGAGACAGACACACACACACACGCGCACATGTGTGCAATGAGCTTCTTTCGGTTTCCGTCAATCAAATCTACTCAGAAAGCTTTGATAAGCCCGAGGCTACAGCAGAAGACATTTGCTCAAGATGTCACACAATGGAACTATATCCAGCCCAAATATTCCACCTATTTTATATTGAAACTGGCCAGCTACGGCTACTTACACTAACTTACTTATGTCATCTTCAAAATAAACAATCACATAAATCAAAATCTCAGTTATGAGATAATTCCTGATTAATTCCAAACGATGTGAATGAATAAGCATTACATTTGACAGAGGAATCTTGAATGCTGAAGGGTAGAGTAAATTGAATGCTTTTTACATTTTACTGGCCACATGCTGGTGCCACTTAAAATGCACCCAGTCCACACTGTAAAGTGGTTGGCCTTTGGAAGGGCAACCAGCTGTAAAAACCTTGCCAAAAACTGACCTCGCCTTTGCTTGTGCCACCTAAAAAGCTCAGTTCACTCTGCTGGGGGAATCGTTGGTTGGTTGGTTGGTTGGTATTAGGAAGGGCATCCAGCCATAAAAACTGTGCCAAAACAGACACAGAAGTCTGGTGCAGGCTCCTGCCTGGCCGGCTCCTGTCAAACCAACTAACCCATGCCAGGTGGACATTAAACGATGTTGATGATGATGATGATGATGACGAGGAGGTGGAGGATTTGGCCGGACTATTCTACTTGTTTTCTGTTCAAATTTGCCAGATCCAGCCTCTCACACTGACCCTACAACATCATTCTAAAAATAAGCCATCACATCATGGAAAATCTCAAGGCTAAGGGATGAGGAATGATTAATTCAAAGCAATTTGAATAAATAATCCTTACATTTCACAGAATAATCTGAATTCTAAATGGTTAATAGCAGAGAATATGTTGCCAACGGTCTGTTTCTGAGTCATGAGGAGTGGCATTTCCTTGCCTCTTAAACCATCAACTCTCAAATGTCTTCAGTTGTTGTTTGACCAGTTTTGTTTCATGCAACTCCCCAACCCTGCCACCACCATCACCACCGCCTTCACCACTGATACCGTCATTAACATCTTCTGCCCATCACGTACTCTCTTGCTCGCTCTCTCTCTCTCTCTCTCCAACATCCACTTCACACAACCACTGTCACAGCCACCACCACTACCACCACCACCTCACAACCACCACCATTACCACCACTACCATCACCACCATCACCACCACCACCACCATCACCACCACCACTATCTCTACCACTTCGCCACTATTACCACCACCGTCAGCACCTCCACCACTACCGTCACCAACAACTTCCTCTCATCACACCACTATCCACTACTGCAACGAAACTCGGCATCACCACCACCACCACTACCCCCATCTCAATACCAACAACAACACGACCATCTTCCCCTCATACCCAAACACACTCTCACACACACCAGTACCATCGCCACCATCTTCCCCTTATCATTATCACCAACCACTACAGCAATCAAACTCTAACATCGCCACCACCACGATCCTCTTCAAACCTCTTCATACAATCACCATCACAAGTGCCGCCACCACCACCACCACTACCGCCGTCCCCACTACCACCATCACCACCACCACTACCTCCATCCCCACTACGGTCACCTCAATCACCAAGACTACCACTGTCCCCTTTGCACAATTACCGTCCCAACCACCACCACCACCATCGTCATCATATTGTCACCACACTTCCTACTATCGCTAGCCTCTCACTACCACCTCCGCCAACAACAACACCAACAACATCAACATTAGCTCCACCACCATCACCACGGTCACTAGCCTTCACACAAAAAAAATCTACCAACTACCATCATCACCATCACCATCACTCTATTTTTAAATCCCATTAATTAATTAAAATATTCTTCAGAAATACCAATTTTTTGTCTTAAAAACATTATTTTTTTTTGTTAAGTGTAAGGGAGGTAACTCCTACGATCCTATTGTCCTCTCTTGTCTTTCAGCATTTTTTTCCCTTTTTCGACGAGATTTTTGAGTCTTTTTCTATTTTTTTCTTGTATATTAATGGAACCAAAACATCAAATTAAAAAAAAAAATTAAGATATTTTATTTTTAAATATTTATATTGTAAATATAC
>NC_069001.1:36395704-36403048 GCF_001194135.2 Octopus bimaculoides
CACACACATACATATATATACATATATGTATGTGTGTAATGTATCTCTGTGTGTATAATTGTGTCATTACTTGGAATAGCATTTATATCTGTATGTATGTATGTACGTACATGTAAGTCTTTGCTTGTAAAATGGTAAGGGTGTGTGTGTGTAAGTCCTTGTAAGATTGGGTGAGTGTGTATCTGTGTACGTGTTTATAGATCTGTGTATGAATATGTATGTCTGTACGATTAAGTACATGCTTATACATCTCTGGCTATGTGTGTGTGTTTATGTGTTTGTCCAAGTGTGAATATATATTCCTGTATGTGTGTGTGTGTGTGTGTGTGTGTGTGTGTGAACATATCTCAATATATCTGTGTGTGTGTGTGTGTACATTTGTCTATCTACATGTGTGTGTAAGCATTTGTTTTGTTTGTTTGTCCAAATATATATGTATGTGTGTTAATATATTCATCTATTTGTGTACATGTGTATGTATGTTTCTTTCTGTATCTGTCTAAGAGTGTATATATACATATGTGTTTATATGTCTAAGCATACATATACTATATGTGTGTGTGTGTGTGTGTGTGTGATACTTCTCATTCTATGAAAACTCTAGTTTTATTGACTAACCGAATTCCTAGTCTTTCTTCTGCTTCCATTTCTATCGTCTATCTTCCATTCTTGTCTTCTCTTTCTCTCTCAGTCATCACAGATTCTGGAACATTCCATTACTGCCATATTAAAGACAACAAAATTTTCCATCTCTTTTTCTCTCTTGGCTTTCTTCACTTGTTGTTGGTGTTGTTGTCATCATTGTTTTACATGATGGTGGTGATGATGATGGTGGTGGTGATGGTGGTGGTGGTGGTGGTGGTGGTGGTCAATCTTGGTGGAATTTGAACTTAGAGTGTGAAAACGGACAAAGCGCTGCCAAGCATTGTCCTGTGTGCTACCAATTTTGCCAGCTTACTGTCTACCATGGTATAACACCTAAAATTTTAGGGGTGGGGGTCAGTCGATTCTATTGACCCCAGTGTTCAGCTGGTACTTGCTTCACTGATCCTGAAGGGATGAAAAGCAAAGTCGACCTCAGCAGCATTTGAACTCAGAATGTAAAAGCAGATGAACTGCTGTGAAGCATTTCACCAGGTGTGCTAACGATTCTGCCAGCTCACCTCCTTGGATAATAATATTGATGATGATAATAATAATAATAATAATAAAAATAATAAAAATAATAATAACAATAATAATCATCATCATCATCCCTTCTACCAAAGGCACAAGGCCTGAAATTTTGAGGGAGGAGATTAGGTAATTACATCAACCTCAGTGCATAACTGGTACTTAATTTATCTACCCCCCCCCCAAAAGGATCAAAGGCAAAGTCGACCTCGTCAGAATTTGAACCCAGAATCTAAATACGGACAAAACGTCACTGAGCCTTTTGCCTGACGTGCTAACGGTTCTGCCAGCTCTCCGCCTTATTAATAATAATGATGATAATAATAATAATCCTTCCTATTAAAGGCACAAAGCCTGAAATTTGTGGGGAGGGGACTAGTCGATTACATCAACCCCAGTGTTTCACTGGTACTTAATTTATGAACCCTGAAAGGATGGAAGGCAAAGTCGACCTTGGTGGAATTTGAACTCGGAACGTAAAGATGGACAAAATGCTTCTACATGTTTTACCTGGCACTCTGACAATTCTACCGGCAAAGTCGACCTTGACAGCATGTGAACTCAGAATGAAAAAAACTGGGGAAAATGCTGCCAACCATTTTGCCCAGCATGCTAACAATGCCACCGGCTAATAGTAATAATAATAATAATAATAATGACAATTAGGAGTTGATGAATCAATCAATAAGTTGAATCAATCAATAATAGATATGAGAAATATAAAGAATATAACACCAGTTTCTAAATGAACCATTCTTGTTCATCATGGAACCAACTGCTGGAAGTAAAAGACTTCCTTTTTGGAAACGTCTTTTGTTTGTTGCTGAAAATTCTTTACTCACTTTCAATTAGATCATTGCTTTATATAATTAGTCAGGAGAAGAAATAGTTACCAACACCACCTCCATCTCTCTCTCTCTCTCTCCCCCCCCCCCTCTCACTCTCTCTCTCTCCCTATCTCTCTCTCTCACTTCCTCACTCTCTCATTCTTTCTCACTTCCCATCTCTCATTTTCTCTTCTTTTCTGTCCCTCCTCCCTCTCCTTCCCCTCTCTCATTCACTGTCTCCATTTCATTCACATTGTTTCTCTCTCTCTCTCTCATTTTTCATTTCCCACCTCTCCTTCTCTCTTCTTTTCTGTCCCTCCCTCCACCTCTCTCTCTCACTTTCCCCAACTTCTTTCTCATTGTTTTCTCACTCTCCCCTCCTCTTTCTTCCCCATCTTTTCTCCTCCCCCCTCTCCCTCTCCCTACCCCTATCTACCTTTCTTCCCTTCTGCCTCCCCTCCACTCCATCTCTCTTAGGCCTTTATTCTCTTAATTACAGACCATTCAGGTTCCAAACACACCCACCACAAACAACAATCACTTTTCCTCACAGACCAATCCCACAAAAACATCAATGACTCCCACTAGGGATCCACTTTGCATCATGTCCCCTGACAGAATGGATAATATGTATACATATATATTTAACTTGTTTCAGTCATTTGACTGTGGCCATGCTGGAGCACCGCAAATCGACCCCAGGACTTATTCTTTGTAAGCCTAGTACTTATTCTATCGGTCTCTTTTGCCGAACTGCTAAGTTACAGGGATGTAAACACACCAGCATCGGTTGTCAAGCAATGCTGGGGGGACAAACACAGACACACAAACATATAAACACACATACATATATACATACATACATACATACATATATATATACAGGGTACATTTTTCCATAGGCACCAGCCTAAGAGAGGTTGTGAAGTTTTCAACAAAACTAAAGAATCTTCACAGCCCAATGCTTAACAGAAGTGGGTGCTTAACAATATCTAACTGGGTGCAAGTACTGGAAAGGGAGTTAGATCTTCAGCAACACTGAAGGACCTTCACAGCCCTGCATTTAACAGAACGGGTACTTAGTTGTATTTAACAGCAAGCATTTGTTTTTTTTTCATGGCACCCACACCAATAGGGTAGTTAAGTCTTCGGCAAGGCCAAAAGATCCTCAAAACTACTCACACTTAAGAAAGAATGGAAAAGGGTGAGAGAGAGAGAGGGGGGTGGATTGCAAGAGGCGGATGAAACGGTGAGGGTGAGTGATGAATGTCAATGCCAAAGTATAGGTGGAGTGTAAGACGCACAGACACAAAACATTATTGAAATATTGTAGCTTTCAAAACAGCTTTTGATAAGATCAGAAATGGTCTGGCATGGAAGAAATTCAGATAAACGAAATAACTGTACAGCAGCCATGTGGGGGGATTGAACGGAGAGAGAGAGAGAGATGCGTTTGGTATATCCAGCTTTGCGAAAATTCCTTAAGCTTTTTGTAATGCCATATTGTGTCTCCATGAAGTCTAATCTGGTCAGAGCCAGAGAGACAGAGATCAATATTGGTGGCACAGGACATGTGTATGATGGTGGAACTATTTTGGATACAAAGTTAAATGATGTGTAATGTCTCTTATTGCATCAACTATCTATTGATATGTATATATGTATATGTATATATATATATAGACATACACACACACCGAGAGATATATATACTTCTTTGTATGTAGATAAATGCATATAATATTTAAATATGCATATATGTATGTATATGTGTGTGTGTGTATATCAAAATATGTGAGTGTATATATTTATATATATATACATATAATCATATGTATACATGTATATTTGTATGTATGCATGTGTACATAGCAATATGCATATGTATATATTATATGTATATACACACACACACATATATATATATATATATATATACACACACATATACATACATATATATATATTTATATGTGTGTATATATATATATATATATATATGCATGATCATATGTAAACACACATACACACACACACACATATAAACATCATCAACGAAGTGTGGTGGTGGTGAGCAAGGGGCTCGAGTGCATTGAGTGAACTGAGATGGAATCAGTACACAACTTCCTAGTCCGGAGGAGCAGGAGCTGTAGTAGTAGCAGTGTCAGAAGAGACCACGAGGGATGAGGAAAGAGAAGCAGGTGCAGCAAACAGCAGGTCTGTAAGCCAACAGATATGTATGTATGTATATATGTATATATATATGTGTGCATGTGTGTGTATATACATATATATATATATATATATATATATACATATATATATATATGTGTGTGTATATAGTGTGTGAGTTGAGCAAGGCTTCGTCAATCCCTCTGGACGGACATATTTTGTGTGAAGTTTTACTAATTGAATAACTTTGTAATATGGATCGTATTCGTTGCTTTGAAGAGAGTTAATGACTGATGAAGGTTAAAGAATTATTTCATGGCCTCAAAGTAGATGTTTGGTCCTTTGTGAAGCAGTTTTCGCCTATGCTGTAGGGTTGAGGGGTTAAACTGACGTTTGTCTTGTATTCATCTGTTACACACACCATGGCCTAAATTTCACTCTGTGTCTCTGTAACATGTGTGTATACATACATAGATGTGTGTGTTCATGTGTGTATGTACATATGTTTATGCATATATATATATATACACACACACACACATGCACATGCTTCTGTTTCTATGTGTATACGTATACATATATAAACAGACATAGATAGAAATATATATATATTACAATTACATACATATTTACCCACATACATATACATACTGTGAGATACGTGTGTGTGTGTGTGTGTGTCCATCATATGCATATGTGTATATACATACACACACACACATTTCTGTTTTTATGTATATCCATATACATACTTATATAAACAGACATAGACGCATATATATATATATATATTATAGTCACATAGGTATATATTTACATACATACATGTATAAATATCCATAGATACAATGTTTTTGTGTGTGTGTGTGTGTACACATATATATCATCATCATCATCATCATCATATAATGTCCGTTTTCCATGTTGACATCAGTATATGCACAAGCATACAAACACACATACACACATATATTCATGCATTATACTTATTTTGCATATTTATATAGCCATACACTTTAACACAGTCACACACACATGCATGCATATATCTTTACATACATATATATATATATATATATATATATATATATATATATATATATACATATACACATACACACTCACACACATACACGTATATATGTATATATGTAAGTATGTGTGTGTGTGGATGTATATTGATTTAGTTGTAAAATGTAAATTAAAGTATCCTTTTTTTGTGTATATAAATACATACAAATACATATATATATATGTATATACACACACACACATACATGCAGTTAAAAAGACAAAAAAGACTGTCAAGAGAGACGAAAACAAGCTAATTTTGAAAATCAAGTCTTTTTTGGATAAATTCTGTTATTGTTGTTGTTGTTCTTCTTCTTCTCAATCATGAGCTGAGTGTTAACTAAACTATGGCATTTCGACTGATTTGTTCCGGCATTGTGTAGAAACACCAGGGAGAAGGAAATAAGGAAGGAAGGAAGGAAGGAAGGTTTAGACTCGAGGTCGACAAAATTGGAACAGACCATACAGAAGTACCTAATGAAAAATAAAACAATGCAGAAAACACACACACAAGCAAAATAAATAAACGATAATAATAATAATAATAATAATAATAATAATAATAACAAGATGATCGAGATGATGGTCGTAATTGTTGGAAAATGTAATAATTCTCAAGTTACATTTCAAAAACAATATAATCAATAACACGAGTCATTGTATTGGAAATATCTACAAATTTCTATCATTCTGATTTTTGCTGTTGTTATTGTTGTTGTATTTATTATTATTATTATTATTATTATTATTATTAATCATCAGCATTGAAATATCATCGTCATTATTCTTAATATTATTATCATAAGTATCATATTAAATAAATCCTCACACTCGATGTCTATTTTTGTATTGTCCCCTCTCATTATTATTATTATTATTATATCATTGTGTGTGTGTGTGTGTTTTTGTTTTTTTTTATTTTATTTCTGTTGTTTTTGGTAAGCCATAATTTTTTTTTTAATCAAATTCACTCTTTGTTTGTAGGGAGAGTTTTATCGGATAATTTCTGCAAGTTTGAATTCTGTTTCTATTCAGTTTTGGTAAATGTTGAAATGGAAGAGGAATAATTGAGTTAATTGTCGTATTTCACAAATATTTCAATTGAAATGATGCAGTTTCAATTCTGAGTTTCGGTTCTGGTGTTTTTGGTTTTGTCTTTTTCTCTACAGTTTATTTATACACACACTTCTACTATAGCCTCGGGCTGACCAAAGCCTTGTGAGTGGATTTGGTAGACGGAAACTGAAAGAAGCCCATCGCATATATGTATATGTATATATATATATATGTGTGTGTGTGTTTGTGTGTATATGTTTGTGTGTCTGTGTTTGTCCCCCCAACATCGCTTGACAACCGATGGTGGTGTGTTTACGTCCCCATAACTTAGCGGTTTGGCAAAAGAGATCGATAGAATAAGTACTAGGCTTACAACGAATAAGTCCTGGGGTCGATTTGCTTGACTAAAGGCAGTGCTCCAGCATGGCCACAGTCAAATGACTGAAACAAGTAAAAGAGTGAAAAAGAGTAAAACATCTGAATCAGATTTCTGGATTTTGTTTTTGCCTTTTTGGGGTTTTATAAATAGATGAAACTAGACAAAGAAGTTTATTAAAAGCTTGTTTCCTGTCCCCTTTTGTTTTCTGTATAAACGCTTTCTCAGAGATCACAAGAGGCAGTAGCTAAACCCTTTTGAAACCACATAATCAATCCATTCAGTCTGTTTGTTAGAATGCTGAGATATATCTTTTGATTCCCCACCACTACCAATGCCCCACTGACTCTCAGCCATTGAGTGAAATTATACTTTTTGATATAGCTCTCATTAACCAGCCACCAAAAATTCTGAAACTTGCCTCTGCTGTTTTGGTTTTATAAATAGAAGAAACTAGACAAAGAAATTTATTAAAACGTGTTTCATGTTTGATTTTTGTTTGCTGCGTTTTTCTGTATATACACTTTTTCAGAGATCACAGGAGGCAGTTGATGGGTCCTGTTGCAACTCAATACTATATAACAAGCAAATCAATCCATTCGCTTTTTGTTTTGTCATAATGCCGAGTTGCGTCTTTCCATTCAACACCACCACCACCACAATCCCCCC
>NC_069001.1:36403757-36406134 GCF_001194135.2 Octopus bimaculoides
GTGGTGGTGGTGATCATTGTTATGTGGTAGTTGTTGTTGTTGTGGTGATGTTAATGATGGTGGTAGTGGTGGTGGTGGTGGTGGTGGTGGTTGTGCTAGTCGTCGTCATTGTTGTGGTAATGTTGATGATAGTGATGGTGGTGGTGGTGGTAGTGGTGTTGGTGGAGTCTTTCCTTTTATTTTTGTGCTTTTTTTCTTTTTCCTTTTGTCTTTCTCCAAACGATTTGTCTATCATTACGTTTTGTTTTCCTTTTGTTGTTTCCTTTTTTTTTGTCTTTTGTTTGTTTGTTGCTGTTGTTGTTGTTGTTTTTTCCTGCAAACTTCTCTAAAATGTCAGCCATTCTCTCCTGAGCTGGAATTACAGACATCAGCATTAAATTATTACCAAAAATACCAAACTTGGATTTCCCTTGGCACCAACTCTTTCAAATAGTAATTTACTGCACTTACTTCAGCTTATGTATATTGCAGGGATGTACGTACGTGTGCACACGTGTGTGTGCATGTGTGCGTACATACACGTGTGTGTGTGTGTGTGTGTGTGTGTGAAGTATGAATGCATATAAAGGTAAGTTTTCATGTGAGCATGTTTGTACACATATAAGTAGGTAGATGTGTATGTATGTATAGGGTCGTGAGTTCAATTCCCGGTGATGCTTCGTGTCCTTGTGCAAGACACTTTTTTTCATGTTGCCCCAGTCCACTGAGCTGGCAAAAATGAGTTGTACCTGTTATTCAAAGAACTGGCTTTGTCACACTCTGTCTCATGTTGAACCTCCCTGAGAAGTATGTGAAGAAGTACATGAGTCTGTGGAGTGCTCAGCCACTTGCACGTTAATCTCATGAGCAAGCTGTTCTGTTAATCAGATCAACTGGAACAAATTGACCCAAGGACTTATTCTTTGTAAGCCCAGTACTTATTCTATCAGTCTCTTTTGCCGAACTGCTAGGTGACAGGGACATGAATACACCAACATCGGTTGTCAAGCAATGGTGGTGGGGACAAACACAGACACACAAATATGTACATACACACACACACACCCACACACACACACACATATATACAGTATATATGATGGGCTTCTTTCAGTTTCTATCTACCTAGTCCACTCGCAAGACTTGGTTGGCCTGAGGCTATAGTAAAAGACACTTTGGAAATAATATATATTTTTCACAACGGAATTAAAATGTGAAGACGTGTGGCTGAGTGGTTACGCTTGTTGCACTCACAATCATGAGGTCGTAGGTTCAATTCCCAACCGATTGTACATTGTACTCTTGACTAAAGCAATTTCACAATACTCCAGTCCATTTGGCTGTAAATAGGTGACCCTGCGATGGAACGGCCTTGCGCCTTGCGATCAGGGGCAATGTTGGCCTACTTGCCTAGCCAGCCAGGTGGCATCATATGAAAGCAAAAGAAACAGGACAAAGCACATTGTGACCAGTGATGCATGACAACATCTGACAGTCTGGTCGATCACATGACCACATAACCAAAATAATATTTCTACATATTTTTGAAAAATAATTTACACATAGCTTCATAAAGTCTTTGACATCTTGTGTTGTCATTAAAGAAATGGAAGCACAGAAGACAAGGAAAATGCAAGAATCTACTCACAAACGCCATAAATTTCATAATTTCCTTTCTATCCTAATTACCATTTTTTTTTGTTTGTTACTTTTAAAGAAAAAAGAAGACATTATCAAGCATGAAATTACTTATGTTTATTTATTAATTTTTTTGTTTGTTTATTTGTTTGTAATTTGTTGTTTTTTTTTGGTGGGGGGGGGGTAGTATCATAAATCAAAGAATATTTTGATATATTTTATTTTTGTTGAATTTAGAATTAAATATTAGCGTCTTGCGGAAAACTTACATAAGCAAATATATATACACATACATACATATATATATATATATATATATCTTTTAAATTTGTTTACACACACAGAATTTGTGATGGAGAGCAGGCGATGGGTGGGAATTATGTTCTGGGAACGTTGAAAAACAAACTGGAATACTATGTTTACTGTCTTGGATAAATGGAATTAACTTATATAATGATATCAGTGCGCATTCCACATTTTTCTTAGAGGAATATAAATGTACTATCACCATCATCGTCATCATCATCATCATTATTATTATTATTATTATTATTATCATTATTATTATTATTTCTTTTTGTACATGATTACATGATTGCTCTCTTATCTTATTCTGCTCAGTTTCTTGCATTGTAAACAAGACAAAGTATGTCACACATAAATGTGTGTGTGTGTATACACACACACACACACACACACATTTAAATATATGCTCATGTACGTATATATATATATATATATATATATATATATATATATA
>NC_069001.1:36406144-36411706 GCF_001194135.2 Octopus bimaculoides
TACATGACATTATATATATATGTACATACACACACGCACACACACACACACACACACACACACACACTTGTGTGTGTTCAAATGTTCCAAGAGTCCCAAAAGTTTCTGTGTCTGAATTTGTTTTGAATGGATGAAGTGTTACACAAAACTGAACCAACATTTTTGGTGCAATCAGCTCTAAGACCATTGATGCTGAGAAAACTAGAAACTGACCACACTTGAGATATTTTTAAGTTTCCCTTCACCTAATTGGGAATTCACGTAACAGGGACCCATGCCAGTGACACATAAAAAGCACCCATTACACTCTTGGAGTGATTGGCATTAGGAAGGGCATCCAGTCAAAGAAACCATGCCAAATCAGGCTGGAAGTTGGTGCAACCTCTAGCTTACCAGCTCCAGTCAAACTGTCTGACCCATGCCAGCATGGAAAGCAGACACTAAATGATGATGATGATGATAGATAAATAGATAGACACACAGACAGATAGATAAATGATATAAAATGGAATTAACAACATTCTTTATTTAAAATCACTACAATTGCTTTGAGAAATTCTTATGCCTTTAGTACATCTGATAGCCGATAACCGTGGACAAGCTTTGCATAACATTTTACAAGGTTTTCACCTGAATCTTACTTAAATATATATATACATGCATGTATGTATGCGCATACAAAATACATGTATGTTCATGTTTCCTCTCCTATCTGATGAAACAGATTTATTATCAAAGCCAATCCAACCATGACTATCCTGTTGTTTTAGATATGTCTTGGACCAAAGTATCTAATGAGCTGTTAATCTTTGCTCTTTTTTTTTCTTTTTCATAAAATCACTAGGGTGTGAAATACAAGGGGTTTTGGCTGCTATTTCTAGAAAGTCACATATCAATGTATCTACATTTGTCTGTATCTATGAACTTCGTTGCCAACCCACACATACATACATACATGCACACCCCACACACACAATTTCTATTCCAAAATAGTTGTTCTCTTGACATCAGATTTCTCAGATCTGTTGTACTCTTCACATTGAGAATCTATTCATGTAAGCCGGTTCCTTACCTTTTTGGTAACATATTGATTTTTAAGGCGCCACCAAGTTTAGTTTAGTTTGTTTTGGTGAATGGGTATATTCCAGTGCTTCACCTGCCCACTTCCTCACCTACCATGGGTTGCGACCTAAATTAGGTCACGACCTAATTCAAGTTTGTAGCACAAATTCACAGAAAGAGATAGAAATTTTTTTATATTTTTTTTTTAAATATTCTGTAAAAACGGAATATTCAGGAATAACAGAATAAACCTTAGGTAAGGTCTCTAACATGACAACTACCACTAGCATTACAACACTACCACCACATCACTGACATTACCACCACTACCAACAACAACAACAACAACAGCAACTACTATCATTCTATATCTACACACACACACACACACACACACACACACACCCTTAAATTTATTTAGAACCCCTTCTTCAGTCTTTATATATCTCCTTTGTTCATATTTTCAATACTGAAACCATTTAATGTCCTCCATTAAACTTTCGCTACTGTTATCAGTTTCTGTTGGTTTTCCTTTTGGCTTTTTTTAAAAGATGAAATAATGGTAAAGAGGAATAAGAAATCAGTGAATCTTTCTGCCAAGTTACCAAAGGCTATTGTTCGTTCAATTCTTCTGCTGGTTCCTTTGTTATAAGGCATCACAGTTTTAAGGAGTTGCAATAGAATTATAAAGACTTTTTCAGACTGGCATTTTTTAAGCAATTCCTTAGTTGTATATATATTTTTTTTTAAATTAACACAATATATATATATATATACACATGTATGTATACAGATCCACATACACCACACATGCATACACATATATACATGCTTGTATGCATACATACATGCACATGTATGTACATCATACACATACACGTGCATATGCATGTATACAGGGCAGAATTAGTTAGATCTAGAAGTAAAAATCCACCCACTTATTTTGAAATGGGACAGTGGCATAAATTTTGGGATAGGTAAATTCTTCCTTTCTTCAGAGCTAAAATTACCAAAATCGGTTTGAAGCTTTTCACTGGAACAGATTATCTGAAATTATAACCATCACTTGTAAGCGAGTATGGCTGTGTAATGTCTCATACTTACACTCATTGTTGCAGGAATCTGTGAAATCACAAGGAAATATAAATACTCAGTTGGCTCATCCTTCCTTGACCCTATAGAATATCGAGGATGTGACAGCATAAAACTGCTGCGTTCTCTACTGTAGCCCGACTCAATCACTAGTGCAAGAAGCATGAGGTCACTAGGCATCCTACACAAATGAGGTCACTTGGAAACGACATGGTGACCTCATTAGTACTGGTGCCACGTAAAAAAGCATCCAGTCCACTCTGTAAATTGGTTGGAGTTGGGTGAGGCATCCAGCTGTAGAAACTGTGTCAAAGCAGATATTGGAACGTGATGCAATCTTGGGATCCATTCCAGCATGGAGATGGACATTAAATGGTGATGATTTGACAGGTGACAGGAGAAAGAGAGGACTACATCAGTACTCGGTTGGGCCAATGCCAGTATTTGAAACCCTGACTACATGATCACCACAATCACTTGACCAAATGCCTTCACCATACTTTATCAGCATAAAAGAAATAAGAAAACAATAGAAGCTGGAAAATTGTTCCATGCCATTGTTTTGCAATTTTTCATATGTGAGAATGGTCTAATAGAAATTCTTTTGATGCCAACCTGCTGGGACCAACTGCAAGTCTGTGATACAAAATACACACACACACTCACACACATTATCCTAAAGTGATATTTAAATTTAAAAATTAAATTAAGAAAAGAATTTCCATCATAAATTTATGTGAAAATCCTCCTTTCGTTCTGTTAAATTCCAAATGCCAGCTTAAATAACGATTAGAGTTCATTATTTTTACTAAACACTTTCAAAGTCTTAATTATTTCCTCGAAACGAGTTGAAACTTATCCACATAGAATTTAATTTCATTAGAAATATTCTAAGGAAAGTATTAAGAAAAAAGAAAGAAAGCGAGTTAATCGAGTCAATTTTGAAACATGTAACTGAGTCTTCTTTTTTAAATTAACGAAACAATTACCATAGTAATTAATTTAAGATGACAGCATAGCCGGCTGAGTGGATTGGGTGGTCATTGACAGACGGGAGACAGATCAGTTGTTCATATAAGTGTCATTGGCACTGTATTATGACTATTACTACTCCTACCTTTATTATCCATCATCATCATCGTCATCGTCGTCGTTTAGCGTCCGCTTTCCATGCTGGCATGGGTTGGACGGTTTGACTGAGGGCTGGCAAGCCAGAAGGATACACCAGGTTCCAATCTGATCTGGCAAGGTTTCTACAGCTAGATGCCCTTCCTAACGCCAACCACTCCAAGAGTGCAGGGGTACCAGTTGCACACTGGGGATCAAACTAATCAACTTAGCCCTTCCTGAAAAAATTGCTGGCCTTGTGCCAAAATTTGAAGCCATTATTATTATCATTATTATTATTATTATTATTATTATTATGGCGGTGAGCTGGCAGAATCGTTAGCATGTTGAACGAAATGCTTAACGGTATTTTGCCCGTTGCTAATCAGAAGTTAACTGAATAATAAGAGAAGACCCAGCAAGCCAAGTTCAGAGTTCAAATTCTACCGAGGTCAACTTTGCCTTTCATCCTTTTGGGGTCGATAAATAAAGTACCAGTGAAACACTGGGGTCGATGTAATCGACTATTCCCTCCTCAAAAATTTCAGGCCTTGTGCCTAGAGTAGAAAAGAATTGTTGCTGTAGTATTTCCTCTGAACATTTACATTTTACTTTCCCCGGTTCAAATCCCACTGAAGCTGATTTTATCAATCATCATTTCAGGGTCAAGTAAAGCACTGGTGGGGGAGGGGGTTGATGCAGGGTGTGGGTGTGACTGTTTGGCCGGAAGGGGACAGAGGAATTCATCAGTACTCAGCTGGTACTCATGAAATGAAGTACCTTGCTCTAATTGAGTAGATCTATGATTAAAAAAAAACCATTCCAACCACGACCATCCTGCCTGAATTTTTTATTACTGTTTCCCCCAAGCCCACTTTAATACAACGACCTCATTGGCCCAGTATATTCTTCCTTTTGCAAAGTTATAGGATGTAATTTCAGACAGACTTGGCTGCTATGGCACCAATTCCTCATCTTCATCTTCCAAAAATGCAACAAAATGGTGTCAGGATTCTCCTTTGTTTTCTTTATTGTTGTATTTTCCTTCCTTCTCCTTCAAACACCATTTTCAAAGTCGTTCCATTGTCCGCCTGTCCGTTCTGTTCCAATTCCATTCATCATTTCTTTCTGGCCGCCTGACACCAATTTTAAGGAAAGTAGGATAGAATTATACATCGGTGCTTTCTCCTCCGAAGATGGTTTGGAATAGAATTCTTCTTCAATCCA
This sequence comes from Octopus bimaculoides, assembly GCF_001194135.2. Taxonomy (NCBI): domain Eukaryota; kingdom Metazoa; phylum Mollusca; class Cephalopoda; order Octopoda; family Octopodidae; genus Octopus; species Octopus bimaculoides. The sequence continues at coordinate 36,410,633 of NC_069001.1, forward strand.
TCACCGGTGATATTATATGTCACAACCGAGGTGAACGAGGGCTGCTGAGAAGGCGTGTGTCTTTATCAGGGGCACAGCAAGGTGCAACATGTGCGGGACAAACCATTAACCTTCTTTCAATGGCAGCTGACACCTTTAGACGTAGGCCAGTCAGCTGGAAAGGGGGAATAAACGGATAACACACACCTATGATCAAGCATGGACACACACACACACATACATCCACACAGACGGACACACACACAGAGGCTCTCTCTCACACATACACACATGCAGACACAGACACACACAGACTCTCTCTCACACATGCAGACACACACAGAGGCTCTCTATCACACATACACACACACAAACTGAGGCTCTTTCACACATGCACACACACGCAGACACAGACACACTCTCACACATACACACACACACACATATACACACTGAGGCTCTCTCACACATACACACACACGCAGACACACACAGAGGCTCTCTCTCACACATACACACACAGAGGCTCTCTATCACATGTACACACACAGAAGCACACACTAATTAGACATGTATACACATGAATGAACGTGAGTCACTGCTTATATGTACATACCTGAGTGTGTATGAGTGTGTGTGTGTGTATGTTTTAAATGTACATGTGTGTGTTTGTACATGTGTGTGAGCACGTGAGTGTGTGTGTGCATAACAAACTATATACACATACATGTCTTTTATTTTTTTTTACACATTTCAATCATTAGACCGTGGTCATGCTGGGGCACTGCCTCGAAGAATTTTTTAGTCAAATGAATCTACCCCAGTACTTTTCTTTCTTTTAAAATCATAACATAAACAATTAAATATAAGAAATAATAATTTCTTAAAGTATGTGTTAATCCCCATGTACCTAGACTTTGTGGACACTCTGTGTGTGTATATATATATATATATATATAAATATATATATATATATATATATTAATATTAATGAAATACAGGGTAGCAAAAAAAATTTAGAAATTTTATTTACCACCAGTGGTCTATTACAGGCATCTCTGTATTTTAAATGAATATATATATATATATATATAT
>NC_069001.1:36411716-36413720 GCF_001194135.2 Octopus bimaculoides
AAATCATAACATAAACAATTAAATATAAGAAATAATAATTTCTTAAAGTATGTGTTAATCCCCATGTACCTAGACTTTGTGGACACTCTGTGTGTGTATATATATATATATATATATAAATATATATATATATATATATATTAATATTAATGAAATACAGGGTAGCAAAAAAAATTTAGAAATTTTATTTACCACCAGTGGTCTATTACAGGCATCTCTGTATTTTAAATGAATATATATATATATATATATATATACAACACATACGTATGTTTTAGTATATGTGTGAGTAAATATATATTCATGCCTGTGTGCATACATACATGCATACAAACATACAAACACGGTACCGTGTGTATATGTATTGTGTCTGCGACAACGAATCTATATGTATAATAGTAAAACTGTAAATTCCTTGTGATATTTACTCCCTCAGGGGAGATAACTACTCTAAAAGGGGACGTAACTCAATTTATGCACGGCAGTTTGGTATGTAGAGTTAGCCACAGAACGAAAATCAAATTCAGCATCAAAATCAAGACTACTGCTACAGCATGGCCGCATCACATGACTCCAATGAAATGAACAATGATATAATGATAATAGTTGTTTCTATTATAAGCACAAGGCCTGACATTTTAGAGGAAGGGGAGCGTCAATTACATAGGCCCTAGTACACAACTGGTACTTACAGAGAAGGCATTGTAATTTTAGGTTCCAAGGACAGCTATTTTGAGGAGTGGGGTTTTGGCTGTACCATCAACTAAAGTAACCAGTAATTAACTGGTGCCTTGTTTATCAAGTCCAGTCGGATCTAAGATTTTTATGTTCCATGTTCTAATGAAACCAAAGTGCCTTTTACCTTTCATCCTTTTGGCTCAAGGACCAATAGAATAAACGACCAGTCAAGTAATAGGGGTTGGCATCTGCAACTAATATTCCTGGTCTTGATATATTATAAATAATAATAACATATATATATATATGTGTGTGTGTGTGTGTGTGTGTGTGTACATAGATATACATGTATGTATTTATGTATATATGTACATATATATACATATGCATATATGTACATTTATATATATATATATATACTTATATGTATGTACATATATACATATATATATGTGCATAAATGTACATAGATATACATATATATGTATGTATATATGTACCTGTATTACATATAGGTACATATATATATGTGTGTATATATATATATATATATATATATGTATGTATGTATGTATCTATATATGTACATATATATATATGTGTGTGTGTGTATCTATATATGTACCTATATATACATATATGTATGTATATACACATATATAGTTACATGTGTGTGTATGTAAATACATATATATGTATATATATATACACACACACACACAGATCAATAAATACATACATACACATACGTGCATACATATATATATATATATATATATATATATATATATATATTCATGTACATACACATGCACCACATTCTCAAGTATACTAATTTTCTTCATCAAACCCACACTGTTCACTTTGCTGGTTGTTTTTTTGTTTTTTTTCCCATTGTTCTGAAAGGGATGAAAGGAAACAGAGCCCTTCAGAACTGAGGATGATTTCAGGGAATATTATAAAGTATTCGGTCTGTTTCATGAACGATTCTGCCATCAATTCATCATACAGGTCTGGAGGTATGAGTGAGTGTGTGTGTGTGTGTGTGTGTGTGTGTGTAGATACATGCACAGACAGGTAGATGATAGAAAGACACATACATACATACATAGACAGACAGACAGACAGATAGATACATACCTACATACACACACATACACACACACACAGTGATAGATAAATAGATACATACATTCATATATAGACAAATTGATAGACATATATACATACATACATAGACACATAAATAGACAGATAGATAGATAAATACATAAATAGATAGATAGATGCATACATACATACATACCTACATAGACAGACAGATAG
>NC_069001.1:36414361-36417064 GCF_001194135.2 Octopus bimaculoides
ATGACATGCATGGAACTAAACAATGCAAGCACAGGAAGGAAACACAATACTCCAAAGACAGAGACGTCCCCTGCTCCCCCATGAATCAACCACGTAACACCCTACACCACCACATGACCCTTACTGCTAAGGGCAAGTGCCCTTTTCCAGCTGTGCCTTCTCTGACCCGTGGACACATGCTGAGCACAGGTGGACCCATTCATGCATGCTATAGCTACCACTCACGCTGACCTTCCTAATAAATATACCTGAGTGTTGTACTTCCCTCTACTCTTACTCTAAGTGGTACTCAAAGAAACGGATGAGGGATTAAGGCCCCAGAGTTTACAATAGGGGTCATCGTCAAGTCTTTCGGTTTCATTTACTTTACTCTCTCTTTTTTATTTTTTTGCTTGTTTCAGGGATGAGGCTGTGCCCATGCTGGAGTACTGCCTTTGAGGATTTTAGTTTTAAAAGAAAAAACAATAAACACTGGTAGTTATTCTATCAGTCTCTTTTGCCAAACTGCTAGGCTACAGGGATGTAAACATACCAACACCAGTTGTCAAGCTGTGGTGGATGAGGATTGTCAAGCGATTTTGGGAGAAGGGTTTAGTCAATTACATAGACCCCAATATTCAACTGGTACTTTTTTTTATCAACCCCCAAAAGGATGAAATGCAATGTCGACCCCAGCAGAATTTGAACTCAGAATATAAAAACAGACAAAATACTGCTACCTTAATAATAATAATAATAATAATAATAATGATGATAATAATAATAATAACGTCTACTAAAGGTACAAGGCCTGAAATTTTGTGGGAGGGAATTAGTCAATTACATCAACCCCAGTGTTCAACTGGTACTTTTATTATCGACCCAGAAAGGATGCAATGTAAAGTCGACCCTGGCAGAATTTGAACCCAGAACATAAAGTCAGAAGAAACACCACTAAAACACTTTTTCCAGTGCAGAAACAACATCAAAGTTTTCCAATCCCAGAAAAGAAAAAGAAACAAATAATAATTTGGAGTCAACAAGGAAGCCTCTATGCAATCACTTGATCTGCTAGAAAGAGCAGTCGTGTCTTTTTTAAATTAATATATTAAAGTATTAAAAGAGAGGATATGATATGATACAGAAGGGATTGGACATCCTAATCCTTCCTCCAACAAAACTACAACAACAACAAACACTACCCACAAGAAAACAAATCATAATATTCTTAGAATATTCTTAGTCCATTTTTATAATCTTTCTTCTTTTCTTTTTTTTTTCATTTTTGAAGAATTTTTTTTTTATAATCTTTTTTAATTTTCCAAGAATTCCTGAAAGGTTCTTAAATAACATCTCTCTTTCTCTCTCCTGTCACCCTGTCTCATCACTCCTTTTCTCATCTTTCTCTCTCTCTCTCTCTCTCTCTCTCTCACTTTTCCCTCATCTCTCTCGCCCTCTCTCATCATTCTCCTTCTCTTATCTCTCTCTCCCTATCTCGTCATCTCAGTCTCTAATCTCTCCTTCTTTCATCTCTCTTCCCCTCTCTCTCTCTCTCTCTCTCTCTCTCTCTCTCATCTCCCCCCCACACACACACACACACTCACTCACACTCAACATAGTTTCTATGATTGACAAGTTAAAAATCAATTCAAATGTGTATCAGGGATTTTCCTTTATTTTCAATTATTGATTCATAAAGTTGTCACACTCTCCCTCCCCCTCCATCCCTTCCCACCCCACCACCACCCTCTCTCTTTCTCTCTCTCTATCTATCTCTCTCTCTCTCTCTCTCTCTCACACACACACACAGAGGATTATTGTTGCTGTTATTGTTATTCTAGTCGTAGTATTTCTCACTATGTTTGCATTAAGGTTAGGGTTAAGATTGTAACCGTAGTTAAAATTGCAGTTTAGATCATGTTCATGTTGTGCTTGTAGCCGTGGTTATGCATGTGTTGTGGTTGTGACTGCAGTTCAGGCTGTGGCTGTAGTGGTGGTCATGTTTGTGTTGTGACTGCATTTACAGTAGAACTGTAATAATGGTTGTGATTGCAGTCATGGATTTTTTGTTGTACAGCAGTGACTGGTTATTTGGTGTATTTATAGTTGTGCGATAGCTGTAGTAGTAGTAGTAGTAGCAGCAGCAGCAGCTATTTGGTTGTAGTTGTATGGTGGTACTTACGGAGTAGTAGATATAATTGTGTGGAAGTTTGAGTGGTAGTACTTATTGTTGTGTGGTAGTGGTAGTGGTTATAGTTTGTATGGCAGTACACTGTGTGCTGGTGACCATAGTTCCCGTGGTAGTACTTATTGTGTGCTAGTAGTTACAGTTTGTGTTGTAGTACTTATCGTTCTGTGGTAATGGTTATGGTTTGTGTGGTTGTACATTGTGTCCTGGTGACTATAGCTTGTGTGGTAGCACTTAACCTTGTGTGCTGGTGGTTAAAGTTTGTGTCATAGTACTTATCATTGTGTGCTAGTAGCTATAGTTTGGGTGGTAGTACTTATCGTTCTGTGGTAGTGGTTATGGTTTGTGTGGTTGTATGTTGTGTCCTGGTGACTATAGTTTGTGTAGTAGCACTTAACGTTGTGTGCTGGTGGCTAAAGTTTGTGTCATAGTACTTATTATGTGTTAGTGGCTATAGTTTGTGTGGTAGTAGCTACAATTGCAGATTCAAATGTTGCAGTATTAGTAATGGTGGTGGTGGTGGTGGTGGTGGTGGT
>NC_069001.1:36417428-36420659 GCF_001194135.2 Octopus bimaculoides
GCAACACCGTTCTTCACTTTAGCAGCTGGAGCAAAGATGGTAGTGCCTCTTTATCAATCATAGATTGATAATCTGCACACAACCTGACCATTAACATCGCACACTACCTAACTTGCTAGCTATCCATCAATCCATCTATCCATCTATCTATCTGTCTATCCAGCTGTCAGTCTATCTGTCTATCGATATCCATCTGTTATTCACTCTATCTGTCTGTCTATCTATCCATCTGTCACTCCATCTGTTTAATTATCTATCTATCTATCGATCTATTTATATATCCAGCTGTCACTCTATCTTTCTGTTCGTCTATCTATCTATCTATCCATCTATCTGTCTGCCTATCTATCTATCTATCTATCCATCTATCTATATATATATATATATAATTGTCTATCTCTCTATTTGTCTGTCCATCTATCTATCTCTGATTTTCTTCCTCTCTCTTTATATCTGTCTTATGTTTTGATTCTCTCTCTCTCTCTCTTGCTTTGCACCTCTCTCTCTCTCTCTCTCACTCCTCTCTTTCTTTAATTCTTTCTCTTCTTCCACAACATCTCCCGTCACATGCACGCGTCCACACACACACACACACACTCTTATCGTCGGATCAGCTCTCTTCGACATGTTGAAGTTAACTGTGGAAATCTAACGTAGTGTCGCTGTCACCGTTCCTGTTGTTTGGTCATTACATTCTTGAATGACACCAACACCGTTGATGACAACGCCAATGCTGACGATGATGTTAACGATGGTGATGATGATGATGTCGCTGTTGTTGTTGTTTGTCTCGGAGGTGGTGGAGGAGAGTAGTGTTAGAGCTTATTGAAACCCCCTATTCGGAAAGCTGTGTATGGATAACACTTTGGAAATAACAAGGGACCAGGAATGGAAAGATAGCAGAGTGAAGCCATGTAGTAGAACCTGATTCGCAAACACCAATTCCTCTGCCTCTCTCTCTCTCTCTCTCTCTCCCCTATTGATCTTTGATTCTCTCTTTCTCTCTCTCATTCAGTCTGTCTCACTTTGTTTATCTCTCATTCTCTCTCTCTCTCTCTGTATTTATCTCTTATTCTCTCTCTCTCACTTTATCTCCTATTCTCTCTCTCTCCCTCTCTCTCCATCCATAATAATGGATGCTGAAGGTATCGATAAATAGGCAGTAAATTGCAAATAGAAAGGGGGTTTTTTTTTCCAAGGCAAAAAAAAAAACAAAAATAATTTTTTTTTTTTTAAAGTGACAAAAAGAAAAAAAGAACAAAAAAACAAAAGCAAAAAAAAAGAAGACGAAAAAGGAAGAAAAGATCCTTCAAAAATATATACCGGAACAACTGTAGTGGAACGGTAAAGAAGAGAAGAGAAGAATTGAATGTTTGTGAAGCTCATTGAATTCTTCGTCTTCCACAAAGAATATCCAGTTAAAGTTGCAACATTGAAATCATGGAAGCCTCAGATCCAAAGTAATTTTTCTTGGAGACAGCAAAAAAAAAAAAAACGAACAAAAAAAAAGAAAAAACACAAAAAAAAATGCAAGGAAAAAGAAGAGAAATGGATTAGTTTTTGGGGGCATTTTTCTTTACTTTTTCCTGTAAAACTATTGTCCCAAGACAGTAATATTTTTTTATAATTTTTGGGGTTTTTGGTTGTGCTTTTTGTTCTGTTCTTTGGTTAATTTTTCCAACTCTTCTGTCATCATCATCATCATTGTCATGACAATCACTACAAGAACGACTACAGCTGCTACAATGACAATAACAACAACAACAACAGCTACAATGTAATTATAATAATAATAATAATAATAATAATAAGTGGTCACGGTCTCTGCCGCCGTCAACAGCAACAGCAGCAGCAGCAGCATTGTCAGCATCGCAATGATTGGCATCGTCAGAGCATCATCATCATCATCGTCGTCATCATCATTATGTTTGTAGTCTGTTTAACCGCTGCGACCGTCAGCAGCAACAAGTAAGATGTGGAAAGGATCACAGCTACTTCGTGCATCGACGAGAGTTATCTATTGCAACTAAATAATTTATGTTGTGATATTTCAGATATTTATCACATATTCTACACACACACACACACACACACACTCATATTACAAACATACTTATACACACACACACACACCTACATATATATATATGGACACACACACACACACATAAAGACTGGCACGTACATATGTTTATATACACACACAAAGACTGACACTTACACACACAAATACTCACACACACACACACAGACACTCACATATATATATACACACACACACATTTATATATATATATATATATATACATACACACATACATTTATATACACACACACACACATACACACACACATATATATCATATCATCAGCTGGATACTTACCACCACACACACAAATCCTCTCCTCTACAAACACTCCCACACACGCATGCATATGTAATATACACCCATACATACACACACACACGCACACACCTTCTGTACACCACACTACATACACACTTCCCTTGATATACACATCCAAATACATACCACCCTCCAATAAACACACACATACATTCGAATATATATACATACATACGTCATAGTATTAGCTTGCTGGATTCTCTCTCTCACTCTCTCTCTCTCTCCACACACACACACACACACAAGTATATATATATATATATATATATATATATATATATATACACACACACATACATAAATGATCATCATATCGGCTGGATTCTCTACCCCACCACACTACATACACATACACAAACCCTCCTCTCTCTTTCTCTCTCCACACACACACACACACACACACTATAACTATCAGGACCATGGAAACAGCGGCAAATCTATCAACGCATCCATCCTAAACTAACAATGGAATAACACCAGAAACAGCCAGAACCCATTGCTCATTCTGCAACTTATTTATTTTGGATTCCATGTTTATTTCTACACACACACACACACACACACACAAGCACCTATATATATATGTATATATGTGTATGTATCTATGTATATTTATATATATATATATATGCAAGTGTACCCCCAAAATGTGAGACATGCTAACAAAACCTTGCTGATGTTTTGAGTATTTTTAATCAAGAACGACTCAGTAGAATGGAACAACAAGATTTTTTGGGATTCATAAACCAAAATTACTGCCCAAGGTTTGACAATTATTTTTATTCATTGCATCCATCCTTTCATACATACATATATATTTATA
>NC_069001.1:36421067-36421796 GCF_001194135.2 Octopus bimaculoides
TATATATATATATATATATATATATATATGTATGTATGTATATTGATGTTTGGTTTTATGTCAAGTTACGTAGGAAAGAAAAAATTTAGACATTAAATTGAAGTATTGATTACTCAGTACTTTTTCTGTTAGAGTACATATTCATTAATTTTTACAAGGTAAAGGTTGACTGTAACTTCGAAGTTTTGGTTTTCTGACCAATGTCATACTGATGAAACGCTTGCAAGTCGAAACTTTGTGATCACTGTCAACCGTTTCCTTGTAAAATTTCATATATACATAAAAATATATACACACACAGCACACATATATATATGTGTGTATGTGTATGTATATATGTATGTATATGCAGATTTCTCTTTCACTTGTTAATTCTATATTCTTATACTGCATCTCTTCAAAAAAAACAAACCAGTGGGGGTCGAAGAAAGCAAGAAAACGGGAACCAAACAAGGGCCAGAGAGCAAAAACAAAAAGAAAGAACGAGACCCTATTTTGTTCCCTCATGTGAATAATTTCTAGGTAGAGGCATCAGTCTACACTTAATTGAATTCAGCCCACTCCCCCCCGTTTCCAGAACCCTCACTACCCTCTCCTCAGAATCCTGCCCCATTCCCCGCTCGGTTGGTTATCTCTGGAAAATCTACATCCATCCTGGTTGCATATCTTCATCACGTTTTTTTTTTTGTTTTTTGTTTTTTTATCAATGGTGTTGGATGTTTTGGACAT
>NC_069001.1:36421903-36426730 GCF_001194135.2 Octopus bimaculoides
GACGAGCCAATGTCTTGTGAATGACTGTGGTTGACAGAAACCATTATGTACATACATGTATGTGTGTGTGCATGTATGTACATATGTAATTTATGTATGTATGTAAGTGTCTGTGTGTTTGTATGCATGTATGTATGTGTGTGTATGTATGTATGTATGTGTATATATGCAATTATATATATATATGCACACATATATATATGCAATTATGTATATATATGTGTGTGTGTGTGCGTGGGTTATGTATATGTATGTGTTTGTGTTTTCCCCACTGTCACCTCTCAGCAACAGGTGTCGGCTTGTTTATGTCCCTCATGACTTAGCAATTTAGAATGAGAGCAATAAAATAAGTAAAAAAAAGAAAAGAAGAAGTAATTACTGGGACTGACTTGTTTGACCGACCCCCTTTGTGATGATGCTCCAGCATGGCCACAGAGCACTGATTGAGACAAAGAGATTCGTAGGGCACCACTTTGAAGAATTTTGGTCAAACGAACCAACCTCAGAACTCATTATTTTTCAAGCCTGATACTTATTCTATTGGTCTCTTTTGCTGGACTGCTAAGTCACAGGGATATAAACACACCAACACCGATTGTCAAGCGGTAGTGGAAGACAAACACATTCACACACACACAAACACACACACACATACAAACACACACACGCACACACATACATATATATATGATGGGCTTCGTTCAGTTTCCATTTACCAAATCCACTCACAAGGCTTTGCTTAGTCCATGGCTATTGCAGAAGCCACTTGCCCAAAGTGCCATGAAGAATTCTTAAAAACTTAGCATTTTTTTCTCTTCATTTCTTTGTTCCAACCCTTCCTAAATATGACTGTTCAGAGTTTCTGTCGCTCTGCCAGGACCAGAATAATTAACCTATTTTTTCTTTCTTCTAAGTTGAAGCAAACACTTTACATGCTAATTTTTAGATATTTTTGATATTTCACTTGTAGGTTGCGGGGCGGGGTTACAGTAGCATCATTAATTACAGGTTACTGGGTCACTGCATTTCTGACAGTGAGAGTGACAAGGGAGTATCTGTAAATTAGAGCAAAACAAACACCACAGGGGACATCATTTGATATACACCAGTTTTAAAACTTTTCCTACTGATGTTTTTATCTTTTGCAAATATACATCAGCAAAAGGTGTATACACACACAGACATATATTCCAACATACATATATATCATAATGTTGTGGGTGTGATGCATACATGGGTATATATATATATATATACGTTATATTGTGTATAGACATTATCTAATATAGATCTCAATAGGAATTTTCAAATCCAAAAAGCAAACATTATTAGTAACTGTTATATACAAATATATCACTTATCATTTAATGTCTGTCTTCCATGTTGTATATATATATATTCATTCTTACATTATATATATGCATATATATATATGTGTATGTATATGTGTGTGTATGTATGTATATATACGTACATGCACACACTCACAAACAATGGAGATCAATGCTTCCTTTTGCTCTTCAGTTCATGTGAGACTGTCCAACCCATGCCAACATGGAAAAAAGGATGTGAAATGATGTGTGTGTCGCTTTATGTGTGTATATGTACATATACACACATGTATGGATATAAGTTTATATATATATATATAGAAGTGAGTTTATATGTTTATATATATATATATATATATATATGTGTGTGTGTGTGTATGTGTGTGTGTGTGCATTTATATATATATATACTTATGTTTATATATATGTAATGTTTATACACATTTTTTTGTTTATATATATATATATATATATATTCTGCTGGGTGGTTGGTGTTAGAAAGGGCATCCAGCCGTATAAGCTGTGCCAAAACAGACACTGAAGTCCGGTACATATATCTGCCTGGTCAGCTCCTGTCCAACCCATGCCAGCATGGAAAGCAAACATTAAACAATGATCATGATGATATATATATATATATATGCGTATATGAATGCATGTCTGTTTATGTTTACACATATTCTGTATAAGCTTCGACCAAGTTTCCATTAATCATATTCCGCTATACGACACTGGCCAGCCTGAGGCCCACATTCGACGACGCCTGCTTACTCAAAATGTCACACAGCAGGATCGAACCCACTGTCAGTCCACCACCATCCTAGCAGCTTCCCATGGTTGCATTGCTGACTTCTTGAGCCATGCGAAACCCCTTTATTTCTTCTGTAAATCCCTTCTGTTGCCCACCAAAACAATCAATAGATCTTCTCCGGTCATATCTACCTCAGCAACAGCGAGCTAAGTCACTAACTCGGTAAAACTGCTAAGTGAGGCAAGGATGGTTGCTCGGTCGCTTGGCCGGCCGGCCAGTCGGTCAGTCGGCTGGTCAGTGGTGAATTATTATTGATCTGTAATCACTTGTATGTCAACATCTCCTGATATCAATTATCTTATGTATTCTACTGTCCGTGTGTGTATGTGTACATACACATATATATATATATGTATGTATATATATGTATTTATATATATACATGCATATATATGCATGTGTGTACTTGCACATATAGACATACACACATATATATATATACACACGTACACACACGTATAGATATATATATATATACATACATAAACATTACTTGTGTTATGTGTGTAGACATCTGATTACTTATTCAGATATCACTTACATTTTCATCCAGTCTCATCCACACACACACTCGCATATATACATGAACTCATTCTCTCTTTCCCTCTATCTCTCTCTAACACACTACACACTCACACACACAACACATAAACTCTCTCTCTCTATGTATCTTTGTCTTTCTCTCTCTCTCTCCCTCTATCTTTCTCTTTCTGTCTCTCATACACAAAACATGCCTACACAATATACATACTCTCTCTTTTTCTCTCTCTCTCTCTCTCTCCCTCCTTCTCTCTCTCTCCCTATCATTCGCTAGAAATAATTTTCCTTCTTTCTATTTTATTTCTCATGTCCATCAGATATCAGTTTTTGTTTTTTTAATTTAATTTAATTTAATTTAATTTTTATATGCAAAAGCTTTATATTTTCATGTTAAGGGTTAAGTTGGTAGCTGTCAATATAAAGGAATTTGACTCATTTCTAGCACATTGTACAGCTATGTACAGGCTCCCTTATACAGAGATTCTGTGATTGTTGTTGTTGTTACTGTTTATCCTTCACATCATCTCTTATTACAGTAGGCCTTGGATCAAAACTCTTCCAGCCATGACCATCTCATCTGTTTTTGTCTTATTTTTGAGGGAGAGTATATCTTGGACTACTTTACCCAATTGTTACATATTTCTGTTTAGAGAAAGACAATAGTTGTATGTATGATTTGAAGGGAGTTTGGCTGTTGTTTCTAGCACACTGCACGTCCCATATTGTTGTTGTTGTAGCCCTAGGTCAGTCCTGATAGAAACACTCGTGGTCAAAGGTGTTTCCATAGTAACCATCTAGTCCCTTTTTTTATGCCATAGTGTATCTAGAACTATATCATCCATTATGTCCTGTCTTATGCTAGTAGGAAATTTAGCTGCTATGTCTAGTGGATCAAGCAATTGCATACAAGTTCCCACATTGTCTCAAAAAAGATTTTTTAAAAACTATGTTATCATTGGTGTTTAGCCCTAGGTCAGTCCTTGTGGAGACAGATCTTTGACCTGTGATCAAAGGTCTTCTTGCACAACTAACTTTAGCATTTTTTTTTTTTTGCATGGAGGTGGTGGAACATTAGATGTATCCAAAACCACATTGCTTAATGTGTCCTCCTTCTGTTTTATGTACAAATTGGCTGGTGTTTCTAGCAAATCGTGGCACCACATAGAGGCAACCTCTTTGGTTCATTAACATCTAAATTTGCTGTATGAGAAACCATCATCATCATTTTCTTTTTTTTACATCAGCATTCTATGCTGGCATGAGTTAGAGTTGTCATAGTCCAAGTCGCTTCTTTCTAGAAGCCATTGCTCTCAGAAAGACTGGTGCTTGTACATTAAATTTTTGACTCAGTTTCTATGATTAGATGCCATTCCTATCACCAACCACTTTACAGAGTGTACTGGGTGCATTTTATCATGGTTTTGTTGGCACTCCGTCGCTTACGACGTCGAGGGTTCCAGTTGATCCGATCAACGGAACAGCCTGCTCGTGAAATTAACTCTACAGACACGTGTACCCTTAACGTAGTTCTCGGGGATATTCAGCGTGACACAGTGTGACAAGGCTGACCCCTTGAATTACAGGCACAAATTGTTCCCTTTAACATGGTACCAGCATGTTAAACTACGAGACTAATCAACTACCAAAATTAATTTAACTTTCTGCTTCGCTTTATGTAAATATGATGATTGGTGAAATATTGATGAAACATGGAGGACACATTAGGTCTGTTCTTTGGCATGTTGGTCCCACATGTTGGTCCCCCACACCGTGTTGAATCAGTGATGCCAAATAAGCAGTTCCATAACAGCTGTACCAAAATGTTCCGTACTCACTTGAGAGTGTGTCGAGTCCTCAATGAGTTAGTACTTAACGAACTTCATAATCCTATGCTACCTCTGCTTGTTTGCTAACCATTTTTAAAATACTGTTTGTGGATACTCAATTTATAATTTTGTTGTGTGGATCCCCAAAAATCTTATATGGACCCTCAGGGGACTCATGGACCCCAGTTGAAAACTGTTGCTTTAGAGTGTGGCTCTTTTCCGCATATATGAACTGCTGACAATGTGTGTGTGTGTGTGTATATATATATATATATATATATATATATATATATATATACACACATGTATGAGATGCACC
>NC_069001.1:36427415-36428571 GCF_001194135.2 Octopus bimaculoides
ATATATATATATATATATATATATATATAAGAACACAAAACACACACACACACTGTTTCTACCTCTATTTCTCCTAATCGAACTGAACGCACAAAAAAAAAACTATTTACAAACAAAACAATGTCGAAACAAAGAAATAATAGGATCTGTTTAACTCTCAAACACAGTTTATTTGATGCCATTATTATTAACAATAATACATTCTGTTGTGAATCTGCAAAAACTGTGTTGTTATCGGCTTTAGATAACTGATTTAGCCCCGAGAAACACTCTCCTCCATGTTGCTGGTATCATTTGATTATTTTCTCCTTTGTTTTGGGATTGTTTGTTTTGTGGGGTTTTTGCTTTTGTTATTGCGGCACTGTGGAACTATATGTGTGTATGGTGAGAGTATGAAGTTAAATCCCTTTCTGTTTGAGCCCCAGGCAGAACAATGAATCCAGTGGACCCCTGCTTCCACTCCATGCTACTTTCTGATCATATAATGGAAAAAAGAATTGAAGAGAAAGAGGGAGAGAGAGAGAGAGAGAAATATTGGATTGTTCTGGATTGTAATTTTGCATACATATAGATAGATAGATAGATAGATAGATAGATAGATAAATAGATAGACAATTAGACAGATGGATAGACAAGTAGATAGATGGATAGACAAGTAGATAGATATATAGATAGACAAGTAGATAGATAGATAGAGAGAGAGAGAGAGATAAGATAGATAGATAGATAGATAGATAGATAGATAGACAAGTAGATAGATGGATAGACAAGTAGATAGATAGATAGATAGAGAGAGAGAGAGAGATAAGATAAGATAGATAGATAGATAGATAGATAGACAAGTAGATAGATGGATAGACAAGTAGATAGATAGATAGATAGTTATGATTGGATGCACTCAACGAGGGACAATTAAACTGCATAGGTTTCAACTCTAATGTTAAACATGCCATGGGTATTTCTTTAGCAACTGTCAGATAATGTGTTTGCTCCATGCTGGCCCTTTAAGCTGCATCAACAGGTTGCATCTATAATGTGGCGTCATGTGCTGCTGGATGCTGAATCATGTGTAACAAATGGAATGCAGGAGTACCAAGTGACACCCATGTTCTTTCCTCTTATGGTATATACGCATAGATATATATATATATATATA
>NC_069001.1:36429347-36432689 GCF_001194135.2 Octopus bimaculoides
CTCTCTCTTTCTCTCTCTCTCTCTCTCTCTCTCACCCTTTCACCCACCCTACCCACCTGCCAATCAACCTACCTGCCACCTGTTTGAATGAAGAACTAAACCAATTCTCTTTGAGTGGGTGAATGAGTCAACAGTGAAAAGTCACTTGAAATTCCTTTGAGTTTGTAGGGTCTTTTTTATTTTTCAAAGAATTTTCATCATTTCATTCCTGAATGTATTTCAACAGGATCATAAAATTGTTTTGGGGATGAAAAATTTTTCAAACTTTAATTTAAAAAAAAATTTTTTTAATCAATTGGTTGATTGCTTTTTGTCATTTTCTTTCCTTTTTTTTGTTTTGCTTTGTTGTCTTATCATAGTCATTCTTTAATTAATTTATGTAATTAATTGCCTTTCATTTATCGAGTTTTGGTTTTTTTTTATAAGTTAGTCATGGGTTTGGTGCTACGTTTTCCCATCACTTTTGGCACGAATTTGCTTCCCAACTTCATGATTCTGGGTTCAGTCCCAATAAGTGGCACCTTGGGCAAGTGTTTTCTACTATAGTCTCAGGTTGACCTATTTTTTGAGTGGATTTGGTAGATGGAAACTGAAAGAAGCTCATCGTGTATATATGTATGTGTGTGTGTTTGTGTTTGACTTTTCTCCTCAGCCATTGATTGACAACTGGTGATGGTTTGTTTACATCCCTGTAACTTAGCGATTCAGCAAAAGAGCCTGATAAAATAAGTGCCAGACTTTAACAAAATGATTAACAACTAGGGTCAATTTGTTTCGACTGAACCCTTCAAGGTGATGCTCCAGCATGGCTGCAGTCTAATGACTGAAGCAACAAGTAAAACAACGCTGTGTGTTTGTGTGCATAGATACACGTGTCTTTGTGCCTCCTTGTCTTAATGTCATGATAGTCGTAAACGAGCACCCCTGTCGTCCAAGCGGTGTCATTTGGTGCCAATCTTCCATGACAACAAGAGGGAAATATTACCTTGTTCAGAAAACAGGTGAGAGACAAAGGCTGGCAACAGGAAAGGCATCCAGCCATGGAAATCTGCCCTGTGGTTTCCATCCGACCGACCGACCCTTGAAAGCACAGAAACTGCAAACATTAAAACAAGGACAACAACGACAACAAGAATGACGGAATCAAAACTGTTTCAGATCTTAAAAAGAAAGCCATGAGCACTTGTAACGGTCCAGCCATCCAAACGACCATTCTTTTATAATAATGAAGTAATCCTCTTAGAATAATAACATCACAGTATTTATGGAAAAGAAAGCATGGAAATCCCAAATTCTTTATTAGTTTTGGTATTGGGTTAATGAAATGGAGGATGCTTCTTTCCAGAACATTTTGGTAGTTTTTGCAGTTTTACAAGAATCTCTAGTGGCTTTCAAAACAAATCTTTATTCTTCATCTCATTCTTCTTTCTTATTCTTAATCTTGTTACGCAAACTGCTTTCTTTCTTTCTTTTCATCCTTTTCTTTCCTTCTTTCTTTCTTTCTTTCATTCATTCATCCTTTCTTTCTTTCTTTCTTTCCTTCTTTCTTTCTTTCCTTCTTTCTTTCTTTCTTTCTTTCTTTTCCCCATCATGAGATCTCCATCTTTCTCTCTTCCTTCTTATCTATTTTTCTTTCTCTCTTTCCTTTGTTTCCTTCTTTCTTTTCTCTTTCCTTCGTTTCCTTCTTTCTCTCTTTCTTTCCTGCTTCCTTCCTTCCTTCCTTTCTTTTCCTTCCTTCCTTTCTTTTCCTTCCTTCCTTTCTTTTCCTTCCTTCCTTCCTTTTCCTTCCTTCTCCTTCCTTCCTTCCTTTCTTTCTTTCTTTCTTTCTTCTTTTTGACTTCATCTTCAGATTCCCCTTTTTATTTTTTCTTTCTTCTTCCTACATTCCTTCTTCTCTCTCTATCTCTCTCCTTCTTCCTCTCTCTCTCCCCCTCTCTCCCTCTCTCTCCTTCTCTCCTTCTCCCTTTCTCTCTCTCTCTGCCTTCCTCATTTCCCTTCTCTCTCTCTCATCCTCTCTTTCATTCAATCTTGTTTTTGCCTTCTCCATCTGATCTTTTCTTCTTTTTCATTCTCATTCTTCTGTCTTTCTATCTCTCTTCCTCCTTTCTACCCTCTCTCCCTCTCCCTCTCTCTCTCTCTCTCTCTCCTCCTCCTCCACCTGTTGAAGTCTTTATTTCAATTTGATGATGACAATCAGATAACTCAATCTCAGACGCAAAAGTCCTATCTGCAACTTTTAAAAACCAATCATGGCATTAAACAAAAATAAAAACAAATAAAATAAAATAAAAACAAATAACTATATAAATATATAATAAACAAGTAAACGAATAAAAGTTTATAAATAAGTAAAACAGAAATACAAGGAAATGGGTTTTAGTTTTTCTTGTCATAGCGGCAAGAAGGAAAAACGGTTTGGAAAACCAGAACTGCTGTGAGCATTGTGTTCTAAATAATAATGATGATAATAATAATGATGATGGTGATGGTGATGATGATGATGATGCTTACAGGTGTTGGGAAGGCACTTGACAAGAAATGGAAGCAAAACAGAAAGAAGAAAAATAATGATAATAATAATGAATATTGTAACTTATACAAGAGGAAGAAAAAAATTATCCAATAATAATAATAATGATGATGATGGTGGTGGTGGGGATGATGCAGGTGGTAGTGGTGGTCGTCGTCATGGTAAAGATGATAATACTGGTGATGATGATGATAGTGGTATCGATGACAACTTGTTCCAACTGATTGTTAGTTGATAAGAATTTCTAGCTAAAGTTCACTGAGTCAATCAATCGAAAGATTATTTACTTACTTTACTGAAGACAAAGCAAAGACAGATTGCCATTCCTGGGCTTTGACTCTTTTCTTTCCTTTCCTTTTCTTTTCTCTTTTTGTTTTGTGTTTTCATTTTTTATTAATTTATTTTGTTTTTAATTTTGGGGTCCTGTTGATTTTCTATATGTTACTTTTGATTGGCTCTGTTGGAGAGAGAAAGATTGGTGGATAGGTAGGTAGGTAGGTAGAGACAGATAGGTAGGTAGGTAGGTAGACTGACAGACAAACTGATAGATAGATAGATAGATAGACAGACAGACTCATAGATCAATAGAGTGATAGAAAGATAGATTGACAGGCAAACAGGTTGATAGATGTACATAGATGGATAGGATAGACAAGTACTTCAAGACAAACACCACCATACAAACATACATACATGCTTACATGCATCCATAATTATATACATATACACATACATGCATACACCCACTCATGCACAAACTTACACACACACACACACACACACACATAAATCCTCATCATTGTCATAATGTC
>NC_069001.1:36434556-36439377 GCF_001194135.2 Octopus bimaculoides
CCAACATACTGAGAATTCAGAATTCTCAGTATGTTGGAGAAGCAGGATACTGCTAATCCCTATATATTTATGATTTATGTATGTATATATATATATATATATATATATATATATACACACATATTTGTATATATGTGTCTATGTGTATATGCATATATACACACACATTCATATGCCATCCACAGAAATTCCCTTTTGTAATTCAAGCAATTAGCATTATCTCCCTTTCCTCTCTCTCTCTCTCTCTCTCTCTCTCTCTCTCTCCCTCTCACTCACCAATTCCATTGTTTACTTAGAGATATCCAACAAGCAATCATTTGTTTCTTCTGAAAATCTTTCTCCCAATAAGTTTTAACATTAATAAATATCACATTATTTTCTTTGTATCTTTTATTCAATAATGTTTTGCATCTCAAGCACTGATAGGGTCTTACCGATTCTAAGTCATTCTCTGCTAGACAGAAGACAGACAGCACTATGCGATTTACCTTATAATGTCTTCTAGCATATAATTCTACCATTCGCCGATATTAGTTCCTTTAGCAGATTAACCATTTGCCGAATATTATCTTTTCTAGTTTTTTTGGCTTTTTATTTTAATAATTATCCAAGAAAATATTGCCTGAAGGTTATAAAGTATAATAATAATAATAATAATAATAATAATAATAATGGTGATGTTGATGGTGATGATGATGATCTTCTGGAAGTTTCTTTTATTCCATTTGTTATGTTGCATCAACGGAATGAACACAGTGATTTTTGTAAAAGTATTAACAGAATACTGATTCTAGTTTCTTGAGATACAGGAATGTGTGTGTGTGTGTTCATGTAACTATGTATGTGCCTATGTATGTATGTATGTCTGTATATGAGTGTATAAGTATGTATATGTGTGTATGTACATGTATGTGTATGTATGTAACTAATATGTATGTATATGCTGGTATGTGTATGTTTTGTGTGTATGTATATGTTTAGTAGGAGTTTTGAAGTGGGTCATTCTCTGCCATTTACAGAATGGCAAACATTTGAACCGACCTTTTGGTTCCCTGCCCGCCAGACTTCAAGCTTCTTAGCCATTTCGATGCCAACCTAAAACGGTTTTTGGTTCTTTGGTACCTATTCCTTGATTTAAAGTAATCTAAATTAAAACCATTCATCGAAATTTCCTGTTAATTTCTCTTCCAGTCACAAGCTTATCAATGACAAAGTTATTCTACTGAATTCTTTGTTATATTCAAAATGAGTCAGTGTATTTCAACAGAAATCTCGTAACAGAAGGATTAAGTAGGAATTGTGAAGTGAATTCTTCGCTGTCTCTGAGGACTGGTTCAAATGGTAAACATTTGAACCAGTCCTCTGGTTCCCTGCCTACTAACTTACAAGTTTAATAACTGTTTTGGTACCAACCTGTCAGTAACCGTCTGTGGTTCTAGGATACAAACTTCATGTTTTAAAATGCTTTAAATTTAAACCTTCCATCAAAATTTCATGTTAATTGCTGTTCCAAACACTCAATAATAATAATTCTTTTACTAAATTCTTTATTATTTTCAAAATTAATTTAAACAGAAACTAGAATTTATCAGAAACCTAATTCCAAAAGAGTTAAGAGAGAGTTTTAAAGTAAGAATACTGAGTTATGCCATTCCGTGGCTCAGATTCCGATGACAAGGATAATGATAGAGACGACAGTGATGAAGATGACAATGATGACGATAATGACGAAAGTGATAATGATGATGATGACAGTGATGATGATAACGATGACAATGATGACGAAAGTGATAATGATGACAGTGATGATGATAACAATGACGATGATGACAATGATGACGATAATAACAATCATGATGATGATGATGATGATGATGATGATGATGATGACAGTGACGGTGACGGTGACTACGACGACATAATGCATTATCCTCCTTTCATTTTATACTCTTCTGGTTTTGAGACCAAATACAGACATACAACCACATAGATACATACATACAACCACATATTGATATATTTACTCATATATATACGCATAAATATACCTATATATGTTTCATGACAGCCGTTGGCTGCGTTATCATTTTTATACCTCTACTCTCCCCGTGCTGGTGTGGTTTGGGATGCGACTCTTTGAAGCAAGGTTTTATGTGGAGGCGGCATTCCTGCCGACAACGCTTTCAGTCGCCTCTCACAACATATTCCTTGTGTACATAGAGTAAAAACACCTGAAGTCACATGGTTTTTGTGTGTGTGTGTGTGTGTGTGTGTGCATGTGTGAGTATATATTTATACATATATATAAATGTATATATACATGTATATATATATATGTGTGTGTGTGTGTGTGTGCGTGTATATATATATACAGTAAACATACCTGAATTCACATGGTTTTTATGTGTGTGAGTATATATTTATATATATATTTTTATACATATAGTAAAAATACCTGAATTTATATGGTTTTATGTACGTGTATAAGTATAAATATACATATGTGTGTGTATATATATATATATATATATATACACACATATGTATATTTATACTTATACACGTACATAAGCTTTTATATATGCAAATATATGTACACGTGTGTGTATGTGTGTGTGTATATATATCTATATATATGTGTGTGGGTGCATGCTTATACTTATGTACTTACATGCACATTTATGTGTATGTGTGTGTGTGTGTATACATATACACACACAGACACAATGCATATATGTATATATACATATATATATGTGTAAAACAGGGGTTTTACAAACACACCAGTTCATAGTGGTAATCTTTATTCGTTTATTGATATATCGATTGGTTTTAGATCAATCACTCGTTTTATTGTTTTATTTTTGTTTCGTTTTTTTATTCATGTTTTTTTTTTGTCTCTTTTTTTCCTTTGCATTTCATTTTTTGCATTAATGCTTGCGTTATCTAAAAACGTGCGCAGCACTATTTTTCAAGAACTCCTTAACAGTTATGGCACCGACCACCATAACCATAACAACAACAGCAAAGAAATGAAATGAATAAAATAAACAGAAAACAAATAAGAAAAAAAAAAAATTGCAAGTTCGTTAAAGTACAGAAACACAAAGTACACATATACCTCAGTAAGAAAAATATCATTAAACACCCCCCACTCCCCAAAATATACACAAAAACGATGCCATAATCCTCACCACGGATTTTCAGAACGAAAGGAAAATAAATAAAAAATAACTTTATTATAAAGTGCACTTGATTTGTACTTACCATTATGTAAAGCATAATTGTGTGTTTTGGGGGAGGTTTTTTTATCATTTTATTAATTTTGTTTTATTATGTTTCGTTTTTTTTTCTTAAGTAATGGCGGCCATATTTTCTGTCTTTTTCGAAAAAGAAAGAAAACGTGTTATTTCAAAATAGGCAGAGTTAGAAATAGCCTAACTGCAACAATCAGAAATGGGGAATTCAAGGTGGATTTAAGGTACATTGGGAGATAAATAACTTGTTTGTTTATTTAGGGATTTTTTTGCTTATTTATTCATTTATTTGGTTCTTTGTTGTTGTTTTCTAATGTTTTTGTTGTTTTTCTTGGTGGGGGTGAGATTAATCAGAGATGTGTGTGGTTCTGTATTTGTATATTTAGAATTAATATTTATTGTAGCACATATGTATGTATATGGTTATTATGCTTGTTATTATTATTATTATTATTAATACCTGAAAATACTGTGACAGTTAATCAAATGCCTAGAGTTATCAAGATTAGCACAAAACTCTGTGAGCTTGAGTAACTTCTACAATATTCACAGGTAATAATAATAATAATAATAATAATAACAATCCTTTTAATATAAGCACAAGACCTGAAATTTTGTGGGAGTAGGGTTAGATGATTACATCAACCCCAGTACTCAACTGGTATTTATTTCATTGATGCTGAGAGGATAAAAGTCAAAGTCAGCTTCAGCGGAATTTGAACTCAGAATGCAAAGACAGATGAAATATCACTGAGCATTTCACCTGGTGTGCTAATGATTCTGCCAGCTCACTACATTAATAATAATAATAATAATAATAATAATAATAATAATAATCATCATCATCATCATCATCCTTTCTACTAAAGACACAAAGCCTGAAATTTGGTGGAAGGGGACCAGTTGCTTAGATTGACTCCAGTATGCAACTGGTACTTAATTTATCAACTCGAAAAGGATGAATGGCAAAGACGACTTTGGTAGAATTTGAACTCAGAACATAAAAACAGACGAAATATCACTAAGCATTTTGCCCAGGGTACTAACATTCTGTCAGCTCACCACCTGAATAATAATAATAATAATAATAATAATAATAATATATGCATGCGTATATTTATATATACATATATATGCAGGTATGTATACATATGTACGCAAATTTGGCACTCGGTCAGTTAAGGCGACGAGTGTTCCAGTTGATCTGATCAACGGAACAGCTTGCTCATGAAATTATCATGCAAGTGGCTGAGTACTCCACAGACATGTGCACCCTTAACGTGGTTCTCAGGGAGATTCAGCATGACACAAAGTGTTACAAGGCTGGCCCTTTTGAATTAAAAGTAGAGCTCATTTTTGTCACATATACATCATAATACATACACATATATATACATAATATTTACACATACATAAGGCAGCAAGTTGTTAGAATTGTGAGCGTGCCGGGCAAAATGCTTTGCAGCATTTCATCAATCTTTACATTCTGAGTTCAAATTCTGCCGAGGTTGACTTTGCTTTTCATCTTTTTTGAGGTCAATAAAATAAGTACCACTTCACAATC
>NC_069001.1:36439387-36440987 GCF_001194135.2 Octopus bimaculoides
AATAAAATAAGTACCACTTCACAATCAGTGTTGACCTATTGTGTGTGTGTGTGTGTGTGATTCTCTCTGTGCTTGTCTCCCACCACCGCCACCATGATAAACTAGTGTTGGTGTGTTTATGTCCCTGTAACTTAGCAGTTTAGCAAAAGAGACTGATAAAATAAGTTCCAGGCTTACACAAAAACAAATAAGTCCTGGGGTCGATTCATTTGATTAAAACTTCAAGGCATTGCCCCAGCATGACCATGGTCCAATGACTGAAACAAGCAAAAGATATGTGCTATTAAAGAAAAGAAGGTTCCTTCAAGCATTGCTGGATTAAGGCAAGGGTCACGGGGGATGTAGCCAAGGCCCCACCACACGTAAAAAGCACTCAGCCCACTCTACAGAGTGGTTAGTGTTAGGAAGGGCATCCAGCCGTAAAAGCCATGCCAAAACAGACACTGAAGCCCAGTGCAGTCTTCTCAAGAATCTGTCTTAGGGTTCTTGCAGAGTGCAGGTTGGTACTCTTCTGCAGGTTGACAATGTAAAAGTCTCAATTCCAGTATCTTTCAACCTCTTGGGTATTGTGCTGAGTTCACCAATTACCACAGGAATAATTGTCATCTTATTCTTCAACAACCTCCTCCTCCTCTTCCTCCTCCTCCTCCCTCTGGTCCTCTTATTTTTCCCCCCTATTTCTGTGGTATCCACTCTGTTAACATACGGCATTGCAAAGTCTGTTGATTTTCTCCTCTGTAATCATATCTGGCCTTGTTGCTGCAACAGTAAGGTCGGTCTTTAGGAGGAAGTCTCAGAAAATCCTGTAATTTTTATTCTCTATCGCAGCCTCAGATTTGTCTTCATACCTCCTCCTCCTCCTCTTCATCAACATCACCATCATCAACATCATCATCATCATTTCTATTAAGTCGCCGACCAGCTTACATCCAGTTTAATGCGTTAGTGTTTTCTTGCAAGAATCTCTCGAGGCCTACGGATTAACTTTACCATTTTAGAAGCCACCAGAATTTCCATCCTTAAACTAAAACTGTCAGAGGAAGGAGTGTTTACTCCAAAGTTAATGCCTCTTTTACCGTTCTCTCAAAGACTTCTACTATCAAACTACAAAACTCCTAAATATATACACACACACACACACACTTTCTATCCTCCTCCCCCCACTCTTCTCTCTTTCTCTTCTTTCTCATTTCTTTTGTTTTCTTTTTTCTTTTTTTGTGGTTTCCATTTTATTTTGTTTTGTTTTTACTTAAGCTGTCATTTACATCTCTTTCTCTCTCTCTCTCTCTCTCTCTCTCTCTCTCCCTCTCTCTCCAGCATGGTCGCAGTCAAATGACTGAAACAAGTAAAAAAGAAATATACACATATTTACACACACACATATATGTGTGTGCCTGTGTGCATCTATCTGTCTGTATGTGTGTATTTGTGGATAGATAGATAGATAGATAGATAGATAGATATGACTGAGTTTAAGTGCGATCCTTTTTACTGAAATTTTTTTTTTTTTTTCATATTTCAACGAAACAAAATACTGATTAAGAAATATGAAGAAAAAAAAATTTAATAAAAATGATCAAACTTAAACACAGTCGTGTTT
>NC_069001.1:36441097-36448151 GCF_001194135.2 Octopus bimaculoides
ATATATATATATATATATATATATATATAGGAATGTATGTAATTGTAGGCGCGAAACTGAGTAGCCAGCAACACAGTGGTGTGTTTTAGAACGTACATACATAGATACATACACGCGCGCGCGCGATTTGTTATCACATCAGTAACACAACTTTATCTTTCACTCACTTTATTTACTTTTCCATTAAACTGCTTCTCTCTCTTTCTCTGTCTATCAATCTATCTCGTACCTTCTTCACACTTCTGCTCTATTCACTCTATCCCTTTCTCTCTCATACCTTTATTCCTTCTTTCTTTACCTTTTCCTGTCTTCCCTTCTCTCACTCTATCTATCTATCTATCTATCTACCTACCCACCTTTCCGTCTGTCTATCTATCGAACCATCTATCTATCTATCTATCTATCTCTCTGATAACCTCTTCATACTCTCTTTCCTCCCCTCTTTTCCATTCATTCATTCCCATATTCTCTCGCCCTTTCATTGAGATTTCTGCATACGATCTTACAACACACCCGTTCGTGTCTGTGTTTTTCTTCCTTTTTTTTTCTTTTATTTCTTTTTTTTTTTTTTTTTGGTGTGGTGAAGAATGAATTTGCTCAGAATTATGTAGACATCAAGATAAGCAGACTGACACTGAAAGCTAGACACACACACACACACACAACACATATATATATAGAGAGAGAGAGAGAGGAAGATGATGTAGATATATAGGTAGATAGATGCAGAGAGAAACAGAGGAAGAAGAACGAGGCATGTATACACATATATACACTGCATCCACTACAGACACGTACGCACACACACAATACACAAGTGTCATATATGCGTTATATTATAAACAGACACAGAGCTACATTATTTGTGTGTGTGTGTGTGTGTGTGTCTATACGTATCTATATGTATACACTCATCTACATCCTCATGTATACAGAATTATAAACAAAGGCAGATATCACCCAGCACCTCAACATACATACATTCATTCATTCATTCACCATAAACACACACGCATACACATCCATCCATACACATACAGAAACAGAGAGAGTACTAGAGTAGATGTATTTGTATACACGCCGGCATATACACACATAACTACATGACAGGTGTTTATATACAAGTACAGAAAGAGGCGAACACACACAGATGTATGGATACACACACACACACCGGGACACATTTATATTATGAGAAAGAGAGGGGGAAACATGTAGGGAGGGAAGGTTAGAGGATGGGTGATATATGTATGTATATATATATATATATACCGGAGTAAGCACATGAAATGTGCAACAAGGTGGAAAAAAGAGTACTCAAATACCAGAGGTAGAGTAATATGCTTTATTTAAAAGCAGCAGAAATATAACAAAAAAACCGTTACTCTGAGTTTCACGTTCCCGTTCATCGGATGAACGGGAACGTGAAACTCAGAGTAACGGTTTTTTTGTTATATTTCTGCTGCTTTTAAATAAAGTATATATATATATATATATATATATATATATATATATATATATATATATATAAGGAAGGAGTAGAGGAGTGGTTATATATATAGACGTAGGGAGAGAGGGATATGTATATATAAGCAGTGGGGGGGATAAAATTTGAAGGAGAGAGAAAGGTTTATATAGGGAGGGAGAAAGAGACAGAGAGAGGGGGACCAAGTTTATGAATGTAGACAAAGTGAAAAGAAAAAAAAGAGGCGATTTATTTGCTTTCCCCGTCGTTTTGGGGAAAATTTGGTAATATGACGGATGGACGTACAGTTTTCACAAACTCTTTCACTTAATAAATAGTTATTTTTTAACATCGAAATATGTTTATTCTGAAGGTAAGACAGCCTTTTATCATTTTAGAATTAATATTTCTCTCTTTCTCACACACACATACACACACACCTTCTCTGTGGTCATATCCATATTTATGATATAATAATTTTATGATAATATTGAAAAAAAAGAATTAAGTTACTTAAAATTTTGGTAATTTTTTTTCCCCCCCAATATTTTAATTTTCTCTCTAAACACATATTCGTACATAGGTACACACATACAAACATATTAAACTTTAACATCACCAATGATGATAATAATAATGGTTTCTTTTCACCACGGGGGGACATTGCGAGAGCAGTCGATAGTTTGTGTGAGAGGTGAGTTATTTAGAAGATGAGGGGAAAATAGGCAAATAGTAATTTTGAGGGGAAATGGTTAAATCGATTCTTTTGACCCTCATACTTCCCTAGTACTTTACTTTAACGACACGCCTTAAGGATGAAAGAAGCACTTGCCTTTGATGGGATTTGAACTCAGAATGTAAAGAGCAAATGACAACTAGAATAATGATGCTTTATTTATTCGCTGCTAAGGGTTTGCAGGAAACATTGGGGACGGTACAGGACAATACAACTTGGAATTCCTAACATAAAAGCGGGTACAAATTAAAATAAATGAAACAGATAATTCCTATGAACCCCCACGAAACCACGGTCTCACCAGCCAAAGACGAGCCCTCTAGTAAGAATAATAATCCTTTCTGTTATAGGTACAAGGCCTGAAATTAGAGGGAAGGTGGTTAGTCAATTACATTGATCTTAGTTCTCAAATGGTACCCATTTTGGCGATCTTTCGTCTTTATCGACCCCCCGAAAGGATGAAAAGTAACGGAGACCTCGATGCAATTTGAGTGTAGAATGTAGACAGACGAAATGCCGCTAAGCACCTTTGTCTACCTGAGGGTTTCCAAGAAGAAGTTGTTTCTAATTTAGTCCCCAAGGCCAGTCATTTTAAGGGAAAGAGGTTAGTCAATGCTATCAACTCCAGTACTTGACTGTTACTTTATTTTATCAGTCTTGAAAGATAAAGTTAACCGCGGATCTTTCTGATTTGACGGGCGCCACTTTTCATTTATGTTTTATGTCGTGTTTTTGGTACCGAAACAACCGCGGCTGGATTTGAACTCAGAACGCAAAGAGCGGGAACAAATATCGTAAAGAATTTTGAGGAGGGGGTAATCGATCACATCCACTGGTACCTTCTTTTATCGATTACTTGACTGGTATTTCATTTAGTAGATTACTACTTGATTCGTACTTTATTTGGCGAAAGTAAAGAATACGTACACCCGGTGTTTAGGGTTAGGGTTTTTGTTACGCTGAAAACGGGTGGTGTACGTATTCTTTACCTCCGCCCTTTATTTTATCGACCCCCGGAGAGACTGAAAATTAAAATTGATCTCAATGGGATTCGAACATAGAACGTAATGAGTTGAAAGAAATACTTCACAGCAATTAGTCAGACGCTTAGAAGATTCTTCCAAAATCGGTTCGGTCCATTATTTTGTCACCAGGACCATTGTTGAGGAACTGCGTTTGCAATAACAACAACAAAATAATAATTAAATAAAATATGGAATGGGGAGAGAAATATGGCGCAGGCGTGGCTGTGATTAAGAAAGAAACTCGCTTTGTAGCCACATGTAGCCGAGTTCAATCACACTGCATGGAAACTTTGGACAGGTGTCTTATAACTATAATCTTGTTAGTGTATCTGGGAGATAGAAACCGTGAGGAAGCCTGTCATGTATATATATATATATATATATATATATACTCTTCCATATCGGCTAACTCTGATGAGCGTAAGATTATATAATCGGATTGTTACCAAACACTCCATTGTATTCCTTGTGTGAAACCGATTGGTAAGATCAGCCGTCATAAATATGTAATACTATATATTTAGGATGGTATATCTCCGTTTAGTGCTGGCTGTCGTGAGCCCTATATTTATTCTGTGACAGCAAGCTACAACATGCATAGGTCTGAATTGGACTAATGTTTCACATTAACCGAAACGAGATATTTTACTACAATGAATGAAAGACGAAGTCCCAATATTTTCAATAAAATTACCGGTACAGGCATAACTGTATGGTAAGTAGCTTGCTTACCGACCACATGGTTCCGGGTTCAGTCCCACTGCGTGGCACCTTGGGCAAGTGTCTTCTACTATAACCTCGGGCTGACCAAAGCCTTGCGAGTGGATTTGGTAGACGGAAACTTGACAACTGATACTGGTGTGTTTATGTCCCCGTAACTTAGCGAATCGGCTAAAGAGACCGATAGAATAAGTACTATTTTTACAAAGAATAAGTCCTGGAGTCAATTTGTTCGACTACAGGCGGTGCTCCAGCATGGCCGCAGTCAAAATGACTGAAACAAGTAAAAGAGTAATATATAATTTTTCCTTTCATTTTTCTATCAATATACTTTGGGGAAATAAGTGTCGAAATGATGTCTATTCATTTGAAAGTAAAATTTTTGGATAGAGATGGATGTTTCGTTTCAAAAAGTTTCCGAGATTGAAGTGGGTTTCTCTTTTATTCTTCGTTTTTGTTGCGTTTTTTTCCTTCTTTCTTTTTCATTCATTCAGTGTTAGTGGGTGGTGTAATGGCGGGGTGATGGTGGCGAGTGTCGGTTTGTGTGAGAGAAAAATACTTTTAATATATTTATTATGTTTTGCATGTTATATTGGTCGTCGTCTTTTTTTTTTTTTTTTTTTTTTTTTTGAAGTTGTTTATACAATATATGTGCGCTAGATGTGTATATGTTACGCACATAGACGAATATAGAGAGGAAGTATGAAAACGGGGAAAAAAATTGTTTGGGCCATTTCAATAATCACTGGATCCATGCATGAGAAGTGTTGTATGTATCTATCTAACTATATTTGTCTATCTATCTATCTATCTATCTATCTATCTACCTATTTATCTATTTGTTTATCTATCTGTTTATCTATCTATCTATCTATCTATCTATCTATCTATCTATCTACCTATTTATCTATTTGTCTATCTATCTGTTTATCTATCTATCTATCTATCTATTTATCTGCGTGCGCGTGTATATGTCTATATCTATGTGTATGCACCTACATACAGTGTAGGTGTGCATCTATCTATATTTTTGCATGTATGTGTATATTAAAGTTACCGGCCTTATTTCTTATCTAACTTTAATATATACTGCTTACAGTGTGTTTCTTTCTCCGGTTTATATTTACGGACAATCGATCGTTATATATATACATACATACATACAGGCACGCACATACATTGTATTTATATTGTACATATGTGTGTGTATGCTTACATATATATGTCCCATATGCATACGTACTAAACTTACCTATTTATATTCATATATATGTGTGTATATATACATACACACCCTCGTGTGTGTGTATGTATGACTATATTGGTTAATGTGCCATTTCTTAACACGTTAAAGAAATCTCCATAGCTTTATGGAATAGTAAAGCACGGGAAGAAAAAAATATATATAAGAGAAAAGTAATAAAGATACTTTCAAACATTTATATAAAATAAAAATACAGATCGTAAGTTATCAAATAGAAAAACGTGAAAGTATTTTGATAATGCATAAAAGATGTTTACTTCAATTTTGTAAAAGTATATTTACAATTCGATAGCCTGGTAAGAGTGGAAAATCAGAGTAAATCGAAGTGATTGGTGAATGTGAGAGAGAAGTGAGTCTCTGTTCAATGATAGGAGAAAGGGAAAAAGGTGATTGCTGTGTGAGTAGGACTTAGAGCTTTCTCTCAGAAAAGAGAGAAGATCTGCAGGGTTTGAGCAAAGATAGTGTTCCAGATGAAATATTACAGCAATATTTTATTTACGAACATATCTAAAAACTGAATTGGCCTCTTAGATTAATTCAGAAGTTTCATAGAGTTTGGATTACTTTATACAGAGATCTACTTAGCTTATGATAATTGCAAATCGTATACATCTCTCTCTCTCTCTCTCTCTCTCTCTCTCTCTCTACATACTCACACATAATGGACTTCTACGCAGTTTCTATCCACCAGACTCACTTACAAGGCATTGGTCGGCCTGGGGATACCCAGGTGACGCACATTGGACAGGTACCAGAAACCACACAATGGCAAAACGGGCTTCTTAATCACATAGCTATGCTCACACCTTTTAAGCCTTTAGCTTGTCTTAGTGTTTCTAACAGAAAATAGATTTCACTCCTATTTCAGTGTTCAATGATTGCTAGCTAAGTAAACAATTGCAGCCTTGATAAACACGATTGTTCCCAAAATACCATGATTTAACAACCTGCCATGCTGCCCATCCCCGTATGTATGCGATGAAATAACATATAAAAACCATTTGGTTAAGAAAAAGAAATAGCTTGACGCTTAATAAGAGTGAATAAAAACTGTCTCTAAAGAAAGAATATATATATAATTGAGAAATTGTACAAAATGTATAAATGGATGATGAGTAAAGCACCGGCACAGTTGAGGTAACAGTTTTAATAAAATAGGAGATGGAATGTGTAATAGACTTTATTGGGTACAACACGTTTCGACCCTTTCTGGGTCTCTGCAGGTACATCAGTAAAAAATCTCACTAGAGATTTCCTGAGTCGGCTTAGGGTACCGCTAAATGCCCACCAAATTCTTTGTTTTTATGTTCTTTTTTTGTTTCTGACTTTTATATATATTTTTTTCTCTTGCTTGAGAATCTTAAAATTCCAACAGTCATTGCAAAGAAACAAGGAAGGCGCTGTCGAAGTGGGGGAAGTATCCTCCTCTTGTGGATGATTAGGGGCCGGAAATTGGTGGATGGAACTACGTGGTGCACTGTCCTGTCAGTGGAAAACAATAATCAGGCAAAGGGGATACTTGCCTTTGGCGGCGAGGGTGACATCAGATCTGTGGGGGTTCCCCAACTGGCCCTTATCGAAGGTTGTACTGTATCAGGAGAGTAGTGAGGTGTATGTAAAATAAGGTACCAGTTAAATACTGAGGGTTGGGTGTTGCAGAAATCTAACATGGGTTTTTCTATCCCCACCAAATTGTTTGCAGGTTTCTAGCAACATTAGACAGTGTTTAACATGAATCTGACAGCTTTATTTATTTATAAATCTTTTTATTTATTCCTTTTGAAAATTTTTTCGTTGTTGTTATTATTATTATGATTATTATTATTATTATTATTATTATTATT
>NC_069001.1:36448161-36451175 GCF_001194135.2 Octopus bimaculoides
TATATATATATATATATACTTATGTATATATATATATATACTTATGTATATGTGTATATAGATGAATAAATATTTATGTGTGTGTTTGTATGTATGTACAGAAGCCTACCTTCATTTATTTATTTATTTTTTAATTATCATTATTACATTAATTGAAAAGGAAAATATTCAATAAACAAATATTTCCATTTTCTTTCATTTTCATGTAGCCCATCATTTATACCAATGTATTTAGTTGCTTAAAAATTCCAAAATCAGAAAAAAATAGACACGTGTATATTTGTCAATAGAGTAGGTTACTAATCCTAAGATGCACATTATTATAGAACCATTTCAGCCAATCTTACCAATCAGTTTCACACAGGAAATTTGGTAATTTGGTGATTACATACATAATGTCACACTCATCAGAGTAGCTAGCATGGAAAAACTGGTGACAGCTCTCTGCTAATGGACGTCGGCAAATGTCACTTCTGGTTTGTGGATCCTGTGAAAAAAAGACAGAATGAACCTGTGGGAGACAATCAGAGGAAGACTCTATCAAGAGTTATGTTCCTTGTCTTAAAAAAGAAAAAGTGGTAACTTCCAGCAAAGTGAGGTTTGGGTGTGGGCAGTGAGGTGTTGATGTGTGCAGGAGGTTATCAGAAGGAGATGAAGGGGCAGCACCCAAGCGTTAAATGCATGTGTACGTATGGCTGGGTGTGGTCAGTACTATGCTGGACTCTGGGGTTGTTATAGCGAAAAGACTGATGGCTCTGACAAGCACAGCGTTAAGTAGTCACCTAATTTCCTGTGTGAAACCAACTGGGAAAATCTGTTGAAATGGACCAACATTAAGATTACTATACCCACTTTATTGACAAATGCACAAGTGCCTGTTATTTCTGACTTATAGATACTTAGATGACTATATGTGTGTGTATATATATATATATATATATATATATATATATATATATATATATATAGTGAGTGTGTGTGTTTGTTTTTTTAATTCTTATTGGTTTGAAATCTGACCAAACGTTGTCTTAGATGTGGTTACCTGACTATTTCTTCCTTCAGAAACAGTAATGCTGCCTCCTGGAGTCCTAAGTCCAATGCTACTTTCAGGTACAGAATTTCATACAATCTATGTTCTCCAAGCATCTGTATGTGTCTGCATATGTGTGTGTGTTTGTGCGAGTATGTTTGCGTGAATATGTATGTGTGCGTTGTGAGTGTTGGTTGAAAACAAAAACAACAAAAAACACTCGCACGACTGGTGTTGTTTTTTTTAGCAATGTCTCAGTGTAGCACTAATGGCTAGTTTCATATATATATATATATATATATATATATATACACACACATCATGTGACCAACCAGTATATCAGAAGTTGTTACACATCCCTGGTCATAATGCGCTTTGCATTGTTGTAGCTTTTTGAACAATGCCACCCTACTCCACTGGCCAGGTGAAGAGGCCAGCATTCCCTGCTGATCGAAAGGGGGCTACTGGAGCAATGTGAAATGTATTTTGCTCAAGAACACAAGATGCTGCCTGGTCTGGGAATCGAGCTCACATTGTAGCAATCATGAGCGCAACATCCTAACTGCCATCCATCTGTCTATCTATCTATCAATCTATCTATCTGTCTATATATATATATATATATATATATATATATATATATATATATATATATATATATATATATACACACACGCAATTGCAGCGTGGAAGGTGTTTATAAGCCATTTAAAAACACACAAAAAGACTGTTAGATTCACTTCAACATTTAAATTTAATTTGTGTCAAAATATTTTCAGTGCTTTGAGACTGCGACCTGTTTACTGTAGCATAAAGTTTTGTCAGTGAACAGGTCGCGGTTTCAAAGCGACAAATATTTTGACACAGATTAAATTTAAATGTTGAAGTGAATCTAACTGTATTTTTGCGTGTTTTAAATGGCTTATAAACACCTTCCATGCTGCAATTGTCTTTGTTTCAGCACACGATCTCAGATCAAGTCACTTGCTATGCAAGTACATCTCAGTAATATATATATATATATATATATACATACACAGAGATACAGAGGGAGAGGAAGAGAGATAAACATTTAGACAGATAGATAATGAAATGAGCCAAGAAAATTTTAATTAAGATTTATACCCATCTTGATGAGATGCAAACAAAAATCATCATTACTTTATTGGCTAATTTAAATAAGCAAAAATTAAACGTAGAACGTAGTGGGACCAGTGTTCCATCCAGCAGGGACTAGATACACTGCAAAAGCCAGAAAACCAGCCCAATGAGTTTTATGATTCGAGAAGGTGCTACACCTTTTTTTCATCCATCGAAGGGGATCGACTCTGTAACCTTTTGTAGTTGGAAAACAAATTTCGTAAATGTTTGGCCATATTGCACCAGCTGATATATTTTAATAGCAGGAGGCTTATGTATGGCCACTTAGACTGCTTGAAATAATAGCCAAATCTCACTGCCTTGGATTACATCCTTTCTCTCTATAAATAAGGAAGGAATGGACATATTTCACCAGTTAGGGTCTTTGGTGGCTATGAAGAAGACAGAACGGGGAGTGGGGTGTAAATGAAATCCCTTTGATTGGAGATTCTCTCTGTCAGGGCCAAGACACACACAACAACAACAACAACAACAAAGTAAATCTACATGTGTGACCACCCCCACTCCTTAGACTTTATTTCTTCATAACTTCCAGAAATAGGGATGTAGTTGTAATCTGCACTGTCTGGAAAGTATTTGTAGAAAATTTCATTGGAAAATATCCATTTTTCTGTAAGTAATGAGGAAACAAAGTCGGAGGCAGGATGCCCACGTCTGCAGCTGTGTGTAACAATGATAGGATAAACCAGTCGAGAAACTAGATTAGCCATTGCTTCTATTTTCACTGCCAACACTGTTCACGTCACCATAAATACACTTGTAGCTTCAATTTTTTATTCTATTCACTTATTCTCATTTTCTTGATTTTTTTTTTTTTTTTTTT
>NC_069001.1:36454205-36457983 GCF_001194135.2 Octopus bimaculoides
CTCTCTCTCTCTCCCTCCTACTCTCTCTCTCTCCCTCCTACTCTCTCTCTCTCTCTCTCTCTCTCTCTCTCTCTCTCCCTCCTACTCTCTCTCTCTCCAATTATTAAAATAACTTAATCTCAAGCTTAGAACAACAATGTTTCTTCCAATTTGTCTGTCTCTTGTATTCTAGAATCTCTTTCTCTCTACACGTATTCAGACATCCTCTACACACACACACACACACACACGCACACACACAAATGCACGTACACACGCACACCACTCAAACAGGATCTCACTCACATACAGGTATACTTAAGTACCTAGATACATATCTATAAATACATGTAAATACACATACATTCACATGTATACACACAAACTAATGGGAAAAAATGTCCAAGAGAAAGCGTCAATCCAAAACTCCCTAGGCCCCCCCCCCCCAAGGATCGTTCATTTTTTGTGTAAAAAGCATTGAGCATTTCTTAAACCTACCCAAAATACATGTTGACTGCAAGCATGGGAGTTTTATTCAAAATCAGTGAAGAAAGCAATAGAAAGAAATGAACCTTTATAGTCAGGTGCTTTTGGAACCTAAAACTTCAGTACCTACATTATTTATGTGTTTTGATAATTCAGAAATAGGTCTGATGAAGTGACCTGGTTATTTTGATCCATTATGTAATCTATTAATAAACATAAATAGTCATTATCATGGAAACATATGTAACATAATTGAAAAATCAACTCCATTCTTAATGATTTATTATTATTTTATTTATATCTTATTAAATGACAAAGGAACAAGAATCATGTAATTAACTTCATTAGCTTTCATCTATTTTTGCTTTAAGAAACATAAGCACTCAGCTCCAGCTGCACTGCTTCCTATAGCAGAAACAGCTGTAAGCCAGTAATGTTGATTATGTAATTCCTGTTTCCTTGTCTTTTAATAATTAATATTATGCTCTGTATTCAC
Organism: Octopus bimaculoides; assembly: GCF_001194135.2. Taxonomy (NCBI): domain Eukaryota; kingdom Metazoa; phylum Mollusca; class Cephalopoda; order Octopoda; family Octopodidae; genus Octopus; species Octopus bimaculoides. The sequence continues at coordinate 36,455,167 of NC_069001.1, forward strand.
CTGAAGCAGATGTTTATTGAGTTCTAACAATTGGTTTTTAGTATTGCTATGTGTAAGCAAAAATCATACAGTATTCACATTTTTACAGTTGTAACCTTAATCCTTTTTTGGTTCATTATTTAGTGCTAAGGTAGGTTTTTTTTTTTTTTAAAGACAAAAATTTTTCAAGCAGAGAAAGAATTTGTATTCTTCAAATTTGATTTGTTTTAAGAGGAACAATGAAATCTAAGCCAAGACTTTACGGATCGTCAAACCTGCAACAATTATACTCCTATGGTTATCTATATTCTCATGCAATTCTAATGATGGAACTGCTCTTTGTGCCCAAAATGTATGGAGGAGGAAAAGGAAGAAGAGGTTGAAACAAGCAAACAAATATTTGTTTGTGTATATTTTTTTTTATTTTGTTTTTTACTGATACATATATACACTCATACTTCTGTGTGATACTTTACTTGCAAGAAATAACAGCCAAGCTTTTCTCATATTAAGTACAGTAGTCTTAACAAAAAAAAAGTGAAGGATGTTTTGAATAATGCACAATGCCTGAAATATATGAAGGAGCAATCGCTGCTTGAACACCTTCAACCATTGGCCCTCTGAATTATGAATGATTTGGGGGCTGAATCACAAGGATTGGCTAATGTAGTCTTAGATTGATTGTGCCTGAAATGGGCACAGTCAGAACACACTGTTTGATCATGGCTCCGCTGGACCAGAGATGGCTTTGATTTAAACATTTATGTCACATTGGATTGTGTAGTCCTAGATACACTGTGACTGAAAAGAAGGGTCGTTGTTGGGACATATTTAACCTTTAGCACGCTGAAGGCAAATCGTGTTGTCATTTGAGTTTTCTCCCCTCTCAATGCGACACAATGCATCTGTGGCTACAGTGACGGGTTTGCCTTCATCTGTGGTGTCTATGGCGGTTGGGAAACAGTATTTTTTATATCACATCATTCAACAGAAAAGCAAAAAAAAAAACACACCTAAGAAGCCACTTACCTGACTGAATGTGTGTTGGTGTCTATGGCGATGGTCGTGGTTGGGAAACAGTATTCTTTATATCACATCATTCAACAGAAATTCCAGAACATCAGTTTATGTAAATTATTTATATTTCAATATTTCTTCCTGGCATTTTTATCTCGTCAGCCAAATCTATTGATATGCTAGCGGAAGAACCGTTTTTATTTATTTATTATTCCACAGGTGAATTATGTTGTTTCCTGCCTTGAAGTCTTAAAAGTTAAGCTTAAAAATATTATGTTGGCGGCGTTTGAATTTTTGTTACGTAGCAGCTGTTAAAATATATATATTAGTTTTTATTGATATTTTTATTTTCATTTCCGATCTTTTGCTGTTAGGAAGGAAAAAAAAAAAAAGAAACTTTTTTTTTATTTTGAATCATTGTTAACATAAACAAACTTTCGTTTTAAGTCTGTTTATGTGTGTGTGTGTGTGTGTATGTGCCTGAATGTGTTTTAATATATATGTGTATGTGTTTGCGTTTTGTTCTCCAATATAAAATTGTTCCTGAAAGAATGTAATTTTTCCTCGTGTTTGTATTCCAGAGTTTAGGTTGATAGCATTTTTATTGTGGCAATGAATGGCAGAACCAGAAGAGCATTGGAGAAAATAATCGGGGAGAGTGTCGGGCAAATAAGATAATTGGTAGAGCATCAGGATAAGATTAATTAATCAATTGGAAGTCAGACAAACGAAATAATTAGTTCAAATTCTGTCTCGGCTGATATACTTTTCATCCTTCCAAAATCAGTAAAATAAAAAAAGGAGGTGCATAAATGGTGAGAGGAGGGAAGAGGTGGATAGACATAATAAGCAAAGGTGGCACCACCAGCATGGCCATAGCGAAATTATAGAGAATCAGAAATCAAAAAAAAAAGTGAAGGAATAAGAGTCTTTGATGCCACAGTGTTACTACTAGTTGCTGCTTAATTCTGTCGTTTAAGCCTCGTCTCTGTCTTTGTTTTAAACACTTTGTTAAAAGATCGTTAATGGTTTCGCTTTGTGAGAATTCACCACTTTTATCACTGCTCTTATAACCATCATCATCATCATCATCATTATCATTGTTATTGTCATCACCTCTACATTCATTTCTCCATGGCAGCATTATTTGGAGCTAAAATATATTTATACATACATATATCATCATCATCATCATTTAACGTCCGCTTTCGATGCTAGCATGGGTTGGACGATTTGACTGAGGACTGGTGAACCAGATGGCTACACCAGGCTCCAATCTGATTTGGCAATATATATATATATATATATATATATATATATATATATACAAACTTTGAAGCACAAAGTGAATTGGTATTTTACAGAAAATAAAGGAAATCTTGAAAGCAGAATAGCTGTGGAGACAGCTTACAAAATCGGTTAAATACCCTTAGAAAACAGAAATAAGTGACCAGCGACTGCTACGGAGAACTGAATCTTATATCTCTCAAATTCTGGCTGACCTCTCTAAGCTAAGTAACCCCTGACAACAGATACCATCTCTTATAACCCTTTTTTTTCCTTTATGATTAATAACCACAATTTCAGAGGTACAAGGTTCGGTTCTTTGAAATGGCTTGCTAGCCCTTTTTTTTTTTTTTTCAGCCTTCTAAGGGTATTTACCTGATCTAAGCTGTTTTCACAGCTATTCTTTCAAGATTTCCTTTATTTTCTGTAATATATATATATATATATATATATATTTGGCAAAAGCAACAGAGTGACTCAAGGTCCAAGAATTTCGTGTGTTGGCACATATCAAACTAGAAACTCTCAGACCTT
>NC_069001.1:36458245-36459478 GCF_001194135.2 Octopus bimaculoides
TGTATGTATATACATATACTCATATTTGGAGTTCCATTTTTCTTGTTTGCACCAACATACCTGTTTATGTGCATGTATATATATATATATATATATATATATATATATATACATACATACACACACACACACCCTTTTTCTTCACATTTCAACCCTTCGTCATTTCATCGTTTGGGGAGGCCTTAACATTCTCGACAAAGATCTTTATGTTGCTGCTTTCATTCAAAGATGTCTCTGCCTACCACCACGATCATCGTTAGCTTTACCTGCCTTCCTAACACCTCCAACTCATGTGGCACTATTTCAACACTGCATGCATCATCCATTCACATGTGTCCTCATTAGTACATGTTGGCTCTCAAGCACACGTTGGCCTAATGCTTGCCATATACCCAGTTGCTTTTTCATTCCACCTACACCCAACTAGTCTCAGAAATTACACTGCACATCCAACCAGCACATCACACTCATCTCTTCTCATGCACTCTCTCTCTCTCTCTCTCTAATTGCTGCACTTTCTCATCAGTCATTTCACTTTCACTCATAAATCACAAATCATTAGACCCTTCTTCACACTTCATATTCACCCTTTCTGACTCTAAAAGAACAACTAATATTGCTACTTGAAAAAAAACTCAGTCTTCTTTGAAATATATAATTTCTTTTCTCAGCAGTAGTAAAAATTCTTTCATACTGCCATTTTCAACATGACTCAACACAAAACATCATGCATTTTCTCTTCATTACTCATATTTCCTTTCCTCTCTTCTTTTGTTCTTCTCATCTTCTAACTCTCCATGCTTCTGAAGAAGAGCTTCAACTCAAAATGTCAAGAACACTTTTGCTTTCTTTAATCTCTCATTGAGTATCATTCTAATAATTGCTCTTTATTTTTCACTTTTCCTTCATTGTTATATTGTTATTGTAATTCTCATCATTAACTTTGAACATATACATGTATGTATGTTACATGTATTTGCATCCACATATATATATATATATATGCTTATGTATATGTGTGTGTATATATATGCATGCGTGTATGTGTGCATATCTATCTATATCTACATATATATATAAGAAACTTTTCCATCAATATCCTGTGTTTCAAACTATTCATTCTATCTCTCATTTTCTCACTCATTCCCTCTCATTCTCTCATTCTTCAAATTATCGTTGAATTGTTGTTAAACCTCATCCATTTTTTCCCCTCCCATTTCATTGTGTTCATAA
>NC_069001.1:36460165-36463181 GCF_001194135.2 Octopus bimaculoides
GTCAATAATAATAATAATAATAATAATAATAATAACAAGAGCACTCAGAGAGCGCAAACCTCTGCCAAGGCAACACCAACATCCTCTCAACAATTAGCCAAAGACGATTTTTAAAATGAGAATATCTGAAATAAACTCGACTGCTCTCACAAACGAGAATACTAAAAATGACTCGACCGCTCTCAAAAACTAAGTAAAAGAATCAGAAAAATAATCCAGAATCCTTGTCCAGTAACAAATCGATCCCTAAATCTAATTAGTTCGTGCCAGTTACGAGGCCAAACATCCCTGAAAGTTTCATCCAAATCCATCCAGCAGTTCTTGCAATATCTTGTCCGTGGACAAATATAACTGAAAACAATACCTCTGCCTTCGCTAAGGCGAAGGTAATAATAATAATAATAATAACAATCCTTTCTAATATAGGCACAAAGCCTGAAATGTTGGGGGATGGGAACCAGTCAGTTACATCATCCCACCCAGTTCACAGCTGGTGCTTTTTTTTATTAACCCACAAGAGGATGGAAATCAATGTTGATCTCAACAGAATATGAACTCAGAACATAAAGCCAGATGAAAATTCCACAAAGCATTTTGTCTGTTAACAGGCTTGCCATCTTTAATGGTAATAAAAATGATAATGTGTGTGTGTGTGTGTGTGTATATATATATATATATACATTCAACTGGCCTTTGTTTAGAGATTTCGCTTGTATTTTAGTAGAATTAAATGGATATAACTTAATGAGATAATATAACCCCTATAAAATAATCAACAAATGAATTAATCCATTTTATATACCTACTGTTGCCAATTTTATAGCCCTTATTAACAAGTTATCATGTGTTTGGTCAGAAATAGCTGCCAAATCTATAAATCGCACCTTACAGTCTTAAACAAAGGACCCTTCGGGTTATATTAGTCCCAGATACTTTTGGCATAAAAAGCTGAGATGGTCTTGATCAAAATGCTGTTTAATCACAGATTTACTCTATCTTGATTGACTTAGGGTTAAACAACCATGAAAGTAAGTCAGGGAGTCTACTTTGTTACTTAACCTGCTGGAAATAGCAGCCATAATCTTTCTAATATCACATCCCTGACAAGTGATAAAACATTGCATGATATGGTGTTAGAAATATCCCTGGAGTATGTATCCTGGAATGGTCCTCGGGTACCTTTAGAAGAGTAGTCCACCCTACTGCAAGTATTTGGGCCAAATTTCCAGACTGAAGATATTTTGGGAGTAAATAAACAACAACAACAACAACAATACCAGCATGACCAGCAGTGGCCACCACTACTTGAAGCTTTGTGAATGAATTTCTGCCTCTTTTTCATCTTTGTCTTCGTTACACTTGATGTCTGTATTCATTAACAAATGTTTGTCATCTTATCTCCATTTCATCTTGTGTGTTGTACAACAAAAAAACTGTCCTGTATTTGCCATCGTGTGTCGTTTTTCTCTCTCATCAAGTTGTTAATTATTTTCATTATACCTCTATATCATTATACCTATTTCATTAAAAAGTCTGTCATTTGAATTTCATTACCATTTTCATCCATTTCCTTCATTTCATTTTATTCATGGCATCAGAATACCATAAAGGGGTTTTTGTGTTCCTAAAATATTTACAATCTTTATCAATTCATCGTGTAGATGTGGCAATGTATTTCTTGACCAGATATTATTTCAGGCCAGATAATGACCACATTGCTTGTTTAGCTTAAAATTTAGTTTCCAATGTTTCTTCTTTTACTCAACAATATATATCTTCATAATTTGATGAGGAAACATTGGTAATTTTTTGAAATTTGTTGAGAGAAATTGATAATTTTTTCATTAAGAACAATCTGTTGTTTTAGAATATGACTCTTCATATTCTGTTACATTTATCAAAGACATGACAATATTTAAATAATTAGCTAATTCTCAATTAAATCAAAGGAATAATTAAACAAAATCTAATTTATTTCATAAGAATTTACAAATTTTACGAGAATGTGAAATATTTCATTTTTAACTGTAGAACTCAAAGAAGATGAAACCATAAATACTAGCATATATGTATTGGATCAAAAACTCATTGCTTATAAGCTGATATTCCTAGCTCTGAGTAGGGCGGTGAGCTGGTCAAATTGTTAACACACCCGATGAAATACTTAGTATTCAAATTCCGCTCAGGTCGATTTTGTCTTTCGTCCTTTCAGGGTTAATAAAACAAGTACCAGTTGGATACTGGGGGGGGGGGGGTCGATGTAATCGACTTAACCCCTCCCCCAAAATTGCTGGCTTTGTGCCAGAATATGAAATCATTATGAGTAGCTCTAATTAAAGCAGCAGCTGGTAAAATCATTAGCATGCTGGGCAAAATGCTTAATGGTATTTTGTTTTGTTTGATGCTCTGAATTCAAATTTTGCTGAGGTCAGCTTTGCCTTTCATTCTTTCAGGGTCTACGAAATAAGAACCATTTGAGTACTGGGGTTGACTTAACTGCCTCTCCCAAAATTGCTGGCCTTGTGCCAAAATTTGAAGCCAGTATTTAAAGCACTGAGTTCTACAATTAAAAACAAAAAAGATGAATAATTATTTTCCTATTTTTCAATTTTATTCTACAAATAAATAAATATGAGAAAATTTACTTTGCTGAATTTTGAAAATTATACATATTTCGAAAATGTTCATTTGCTAACGAGCAAACTTATCTCCTCCCTTCGAAATAATTACCTTTCAAGAAATACAAGTTAGAACGTACCTGATGCTATGTCCCTTAAGGGTTGTTCTTGCTCCCTTTTATATATATATATATTTTTTTTTTTTAAACACCTGTTTCTAATTTGAATTTTTTTTTTTAATTAGGAAAGTAAGTATGTCTAGATATTTAAACTAGAAAATAGACTGTAAGTATTTATAGGTTTTCATCTCCTATTCAAGAATTTCCATATTTTATAGATTTCTTTTTATATGTTAAATTAAAAGTTAATAAGGGCACTTGATTAGCATATTCGGTAGA
>NC_069001.1:36464004-36473139 GCF_001194135.2 Octopus bimaculoides
TTTTTTTTTTTTTTTTTTATTCAAGATTTAAGATATTTTGAAGATCTAACATCTTTTCAATGATTTTTTGTTTTTAAAGATAAATCGAAATAATATCTCTTGGAACTGACAGGTATTCAAATTAAAAAAAAAATGACTTCAAATGTTGTTTTTTTATTTCTGCTTTTTCATCCCCTTCTTTTTGCATTGTCACATTTGAAGTGACTGTGTCCACCGCCTGAAGGAGAGAAAGGAATGGTCTAAACAATCCTCGAAGAATTCTCTTTGAATACTCATTGACTTTGTTACCTACATTGCTTTTATCATCGTTATTATTATTATTATTTTTATTATAAATGAATTAATTTTTTTTATTTTTTATTTAATGCTATGGTTGCATTTCCAGGCTGTCCCTTTATCCTGATTTCTACTTCCATTGTCCATCCTTTGAAAACACGGAACTTTCAAAAAGTGATGGGTGAGTCCTTCAGGGCCTTATCAATAAACAAATAACAGCACATTACAGCTCTCCTTGCTAATTGGCTTTTTTTTTTTTTTTTTTTTTTTTTTTTGTTCGTTTACCCTTCATTGATGAAAGAAAACGATGAATGAGACCCTTAGACCCTTTTAATATCATCATCGGACCCTGTTCAATAACAAATCACCTTATCACTGCTTCTCTCAGCCTCACTCCCTCTTAGCGAGACATTTAGTCAAGTAACACCTCTAGTTTGTATGTTAGACGGATGTCACATTCACACCGCTGCCAACCTACTTTTCAAATTTTGTTCGTTTGGTTGTTGTTAATAATGATTATTATAATTATCGTTATTATTAATAATAATTGATGTTTGTTATTGTTGACACGAAAGCACTGAAATAACCTTGAGCTATCGTTAAAAGTACCTACACTGAAAACAAACCAGAAGTCATACTTAGAGCACATCTATTGTTAGTACTGACTATTAAATTAGTACACCTCATTTTAAGGTATCACTCTTTGGATTTCTAGACATTCTTTAACATTTCCCTGACATTTATTCGACCATTTTATCTATCATTGGGTACTGAACTTTATTTAAAATTAATCTCTTATATTGTTATTGCTAAAAAAAAAAAAAAAAACTCTTTTGCTTTTAATTTTATGTTTTTTGTTACAAATATTTTCCCTTTTTTAAAGTACTGTTGTACTCATATCAAGAAAAGGTAAATATTACATGAATCACACAGAAAGGGTTGTTGACTCAGATTAAAATATATTTTTCCAAAATATGGTCAGGAGAAAGACTAATGTAATCTATAACAGACATAGCGACCAATTACTTTGGGGGCAAACATTTTGGTCCCTTCAGCCCTTTTTTGAATATATACGGAAGTCCATTCACAGCTTCATAGAGTCTATAACAGACACGGTGACTTTGGAGACACACATTTCAATCCTCTTAGCACGCTTTCACCTCTAGCACGCTGAATGCAAATCATGTTACCATATGAGTTATCTCTCCCTCTTGATGCAACACAATGTGCCTGCAGCTACAGGGGAGAAAACTCATCCAGCAACAGAATTTGCTTTCAGCATGCTAAAGGTTAAGTATACATAAGTCCATTCATGTCTTCACAGTCACATCGCCTTTATTCCTTGCCATTCACAAAGATTTCACTGAAATATTTCTGTACAATAAATTTAGCTTAGGTTATGATGGCTTTTGTTTTGTTTTGATTTTTTTCTTTTTTGTTCTTTTCACATTTTCTTTTCTTTTTGGGGGTGTGGTAGGGTTGGTACCCACACTCTCTGTTCGTTGTGTGGTTCTGCAAATTTAGTAGTTTTGCATGATTTGTTGAAAAAGGATTTCAGCCACAGAAAACTGTCATTCATTACTTTGTTTAATCAACCAAAAAGTTAAAATCAAACACACACACACGTATATGTGAATGCACATGGCCTGTATATAAATACAGAGATAGATTATGCATATATGCATATTTATAAGTATATATTTGTATGTATGTGTGTATATATATATATATATATATATATATATATATGCATCTGTGTGTGTATATATATATGTGCATATTAGCTAAAAGGTCAAAAGAAAAAAAAGCAAACAAACAGATTAAGAAATAAAGAGAGGGTCTTGGCATAGTCATTGCAGTGAACTAGCTGAGTCATTAGAGCCTCCTACTATTTGTTCCGGCTCTCTACATCCTGAGTTCAAATCTCATCAAGGTCAGCTTTGCATTTCTATCCTTTCAGGGGTTGATAAGAATGGTACTAAGCCAGAAGGGAGAACTGGCAGAACTTTTGGTGCCAAGAAGGGCATTAGAACCTGTAGACCCTTTCCAAAACAGTCCCCTCATTCACCAGCTCCTGTTGCAAATTAGTTGCCCCAGTTCTCTGTTGTTACTGGATTTGTTGAGTATATAAACAAATTGGTTGCTTCTTTTCTCTGGGATTAGTCTAAATTGATGTAGACACCTCTGATGAGGACCCAATAAGGTTCAAGAATCAATTAAGGTTGCTCATTAGTTTTTCAATCGATGAAGAAACAAACAGCTAAATTAGCCCTGTTTTCTGAAGAAAAAAGAAAAACTTGCTCAAGCTTATGCATAAATGCGCAGTTACTTGGCCGGCTCTTTCCTGTGGAGGCCCTTTTTTTGTCTCAGCTGTAATTACAGTGAATATACCTCTGGCAGTCGTCATGGTTTTTCAGGTTTTATCTACTGTAAATGCTTTAATGGTTTCATGTACGATTCTGAATTAATGGATGGTGGCGGCAGTGGGAGGTGAATAAACGAATTATAAAACCAAAAACAAGAAAAGAAAAACAAAACAGCTTATATGTATTGGGTATTGAATAATTTGACAATATATATATTTTTTGCGTTCAATGAAATGCATCAGTAAATTTTTTAGTCATATCGAATATACATATATATATAGATGTGCGTACATTGACAGATATGTATACATGCACACACAGACACATTCAATATGAACAAAACATTTCCTCTATATTATTGAACAATATATATGTATATGTATGCAGCTGTGTATATATGTGTATGTGTATATATATGTAGAGAGAGAACCCATCAGAATAATATTTACAGTTTTAATTCTTTATGTGAGAAGATATAAAAAAAGAACAATTGCCGGATTAATGGAATATGGATGTAAATAACTGAATGTTAATAATAATTATTATTATTATTATTATTATTATTATTGCTATTATTGAATGAGCAGCAGAGATAACCTGTAGAGTATATCTTGTTTATTAATTACATGGAGAACGACATAGAAAAAAATTTACATTTTGTTATACTCGTTATTATTGTAGCTAGAAACTATTAATGTCATTAGTTAATTAGCTCTTGTTTAAAATGGCTAACATGCCATTTATTTCTTATTTTGTTTCTTTTGTTTTGGCTCTCTTTTTTTTTTTTTATTCCTGTCATCATTCTCCTTAATGGTATTGTCATTGTCATCATCACTGCCAGCATCATCGTCATCATCATCATCATTGCTGTCTTCGTTATCATTAATAGTGATTTTAATTGTTCATTCCAAGAGTGTAATGGGTTAAACACAATTGGATCTTTTGTTTTGTTCTCTTGGGAGGAGGAGAATTTTTTTTTTCTTTTCTTTACTGGTTTCAGTCATTAGATTATGGCCAGGCTGGGGCAACACCTTCAAGGGTATGTTCAGTTTTTGTTTTTTTTTTATTTTTGTTTTTTCATTGATTATATCAACGAGTGTATTGATTAGTCTTATGCTCATATTTTTATGTTTCAACTGAACGGTAAGTGCAACTGGGTTATGTCCCTTAAGAGAGTAGTGTCTCTTTCATGGACTTGAATACTGCAAAGCATTTACACCACTTTACACAAACACATATATGTCCATATCTATCTATATGTATATATATGTGTGTGTGTGTGTATATGGTATATATGTATGTATATGTGTGTGTGTATATATATATATATATATATATATATATATATATATATATATATATATATATACGTGTATATATGGTATATATGTGTGTGTGTGTGTGTATATATATATATATATATACCGGAGTAAGCACATAAATGTGCAACAAGGTGGAAAAAAGAGTACTCAAATACCAGAGGTAGAGTAATATGCTTTATTTAAAAGCAGCAGAAATATAACAAAAAACTGTTACTCGGAGTTTCACGTTCCCGTTCATCGGACAGTTTTGAAATGCATCAGTAAAGAAAACTGTCCGATGAATGGAAATGTGAAACTCCGAGTAACAGTTTTCTTTATGTTTCTGCTGCTTTAAAATAAAGTATATATATGTATATATATATATGTATGATGCAGTCATGAACATGAAGTGTGTGTGTATGTGTATACACCACTTTTTTCTTGTTCAAAACTAATATCAAATGTTTGTATTCTTTTCATTATTTCGTTCACATAGCTGTTATTCTTTCTCATATGCAGTCTTCATTAAAAGAAGAAAACGTACGGCTTCCTTGTAAATATTTCATTTCCATTGTTGGTTATGGGTTGATTAGGTCTGTAAATATTAATACTTGCATCCACACATTACTTTCAGATCTTACATTGAGCCACATTAGAAATAAATATAACATAAATTTGGAAATGAATTCTGCGTTGCACCATTTTTCTAACAAACATTTTAAATTTTGGTCACAGCTGCTGCCTTTTAAATAAATGGGGAAAAAATCTACCAATTATTATCAGTTTTACTAGTTTAGTAAACATTATAAATTCTATATTTCTATGCCTTTTCGTTCATTCTCTGCTGCTAATAATGGTTGGTCTGTTGAACGGTAAACACTAAATTGATATTAGAAACAAAATTCTTGAGTTTTATTCAACTAGAGTGGCTGTGTGCTAAGTAGCTTGCTAACCAACCACATGGTTCTGGGTTCAGTCCCACTGTGTGGCACCTTGGGCAAGTGTCTTCTACTATAGTCTCAGGCCAACCAAAGCCTTGTGAATGAATTTGGTAGACGGAAACTGAAAGAAGCTTATCATATATGTGTGCATTCATCTACATGAGTGCATCTAATTGCCCCCCCCCCCGTCATCGCTTCTTAACTGGTGTTGGTGTGTTTACATTCCCATAACTTAGCAGTTCAGCAAATGAGACCAATAGAATAAGTATTAGGCTTTAAAAAAAAAAGCCCTGGGTTTAGTTTGTTCGACTAAAATCCTTCGAGGTGGTGTTCCAGCATGGCCAGAGTTGTCACTTGCCCGCGGTACCACATTCTAGAATTGAAACCAAAACCACAAGGCCATGCCTGATGTTTCAAACATACGTACTAAACAGCAATTATTATAAATAATGAAGATGATTGCGGTTATTTACTCAGCCAGTTCTCCTAATTATGTATTAACGAGTGGTTTTTATATCAGGGAAAGAAGTAACAAAAAACGGTAATGAAATCATTAATTGGTCATGCTGAGAAATCTTAGTCCAATAAATTCCAGTATCGGTTATACATTATTTCTTCAATGTGGGTTTTATACATATATATATATATATATATATACATACACACACACACACAGACGTGTATGTGTATGTATATGTTTTTTTTTTTTATATCGTTTGCGACATGATTATGGAGTTAACCTTTCTGTGATTTGTATAAAATCTTCATCGGAAACCGACCAAATATTGATTTTCTTTTTTTCTTTTACTTTTCCCCCAAGTCGTAACTGAATCAGCTGCTAATTTGAAGTCGAAGTCATTTGTGTTTATTATGATGTTCATCTTCGTTAAAAGTGCAAAAGTGCAACACAAAAAAAAAAAGAACATTAACACCAGATTTATCGTTAAGTTTGAAAATAATTGACATATACCAGAGATCATTATTATTATTATTTAAGGTGGTGAGCTGGCAGAATCTTTAGCATTCAAAGCAAAATGCTTAGCTATATTTCACGTCACTATGTTCTGAGTTCAAATTCCGCCGAAGTCGACTTTGGCTTTCATCCTTTCACGGTTAATAAATTAAGTATCCATTACACTCTAGGGTTGATCAATTAAGTAGCCGTTATGTGCTGGGGGTGATGCAATCAGCTATCTACCTCTTCTAAACTTCAGGCTTTGTGCCTATAGTAGAAAGGATTATTATTATTATTATTATTATTATTATTATTATAAGGCGGTTAGCACGCCAGGTGAAATGCTTAACAGTATTTCGTCTGTCTGTACATTCTGAGTTCAAATTCTACCGAGGTTGACTTTGCCTTTCATCCTTTCAGGGTGATAAATTAAGTACCAGTTGTGTACTGGGGTTGATCTAATCAACTGGGCCCCCTCCCTCAAAATTTTGTTACTTGTGCCTAGAGTAGAAAATATTAATATTATTATTATAAGGGTGGCAAATTGGCCGAATTTTTAACATGCCAGACAAAATGCTTAGCAGTATTTCATCCATTTCTATATTCTGAGTTGAAATTACACCAAGGTTGACTTTGCCGTTCGTAAACTGCTCCACTCCAACCTTATTAAACTTCACACTTTGCTTATAAACTGTTACATTGGCCATCATCTCTTTCCTTTTCATTTGAGATTTTTCTCATATTTTAACCTTTTTTCCCCTATTTTTCCCCATTAATTCATATTTCTCTAACACTAATTTATATTCCTTTCTAACATTCAAAAACCATTTTTTGATCACATCTACATTGAAATTTTATACTTCTGCCGTCCTGCCTTTCTCTCAAAATTCCTATTGATTTTTAACATATGAATTTTATTTTACATACATACATATATGGAATGATAATAATAATAATGATGATAATAATAATAATTTTAATATTAATCTGAATAAAAATGTTCATGGAAAACGAAATGGAGCTGATAATGAGTGGCAAATATGCATCAGTCTCAACAAGAAAGGCGCATGCATTTCTCCATTTGGGTTTGTCAGGGTTGAATAACATAAATCTTCCTGTTGCTTTTAAAAACTTGTCACTTCAATGTCACTATAATCATGTCACCCGCCTGAGGAAATATTCACATATGTATATATGCATATCTATATATATATATACATACATATATATATGTGTGTGTGCACACACATATGCATATGTATATATGCATATATAGTAATATATAGTAATGCCCTTATATAAATATGCGTGTATATATATATATATATATATATATATATATGCGTGTGTGTTATCATTTGATTGCACATTGCCTCGGAGATGTGCTTTCATTAAAAAGCCATGTTTTCCATTTGCTGTTTTGTCTAATTTTGTAAAATCTAAATTAATTTGCCTTTGGCTTACTTAACGATCATCGTCATCTATATTTTCACAGTCTTCATTTTCTTTTATTACATGCTCTCACACACATACACACACACACGCTTCTCTGTCTGCATCTATTTACTTAGCTCTGTATGTATATGTGTGGTCTGTGTATGAGTGTGGGTATGAGGGTATATGGGTGGATATATGTGTGCGTGTCTTTGTACATACATATATATATATATATATATATATACTTACACTGACATACACATAGATTAATATTTATATATATATATGTGTGTATGTACACATACATACATGCACATAAACCCCCCCACACACACACACACACACACATATGGACTAAGATATGTGTGTGTGTATATGTAGATATCTATGTATGTATATCTATATGTATATAGACTCTCACATAAACACATGCAATCACAAATAGAGGTTAAGATATCTGTGTGCTTGTGTGTGTGTGTGTGTGTGTGTATATATATATATATGTGTGTGTCTGTAGATAAATAGATATTTGTATGCGTGTGGCTATATGCATGTCTCAGTAGTAGTAGTAGTAGTAGTAGTAGTAGTAGTAGTAGTATGTCTTAAAGTTGGAACATGGGTGACAAAAAAAAAAATCAACATTTTGTTTATTGTTCTTTTTCTTTTTTTCTTACTCTCTTGTTATTTCTGTGGAAACTTGGAAACGGTAAACAACAAGAAACCTTGACATTTCACGTTTGTTGATGTCTTAAGAACGTTTCCGAAATGGCTTTTACTGAAAAATTGTTCCTAATCCATCATCATTTCTTCTTCAAATCTATCCCTAGACATTTTCAAAATATTCCTTCCAATATTTACATATTGATTATTAAATTCCATTTTATAGATCTTTAATCAAACTCTTTCAGTGAAAATATTTCTTGTTCTTCGCATAATTGGTCTCTGTTTATGCGTGTATATGTATGGGTGTTTGTGTGTATATTTATTCATGCGTATATCTGTGCTTACATCTTCATGTGTGTTTGTGTGTGTGTGTGTGTGTGTTTATGTATGTATGTTTTTGTGTCTATGTTTGCATACATGTGTGTGGATAAGTTTGTGCGCATGTTTGTGTGTGTGTGTGTGTGTGTGTATGTATACATGTTTATGTAAGTATTTTCATGTGTATTTGTGTGTGTCTCTTTGAGTGCATGTATGTCTGTTTATGTGTGTGTGTGTGTTTGTGTGTGTGTGTGTGTGTGTGTGTATGTATACATGTTTATGTAAGTATTTTCATGTGTATTTGTGTGTGTGTGCATGTATGTCTGTTTGTGTGTGTGTGTGTGTGTGTCTATGCAAAATGTAATGGCTGAGAGTAATAAACAAAAACAGTTCTTTGTTTCATATTATGAGTTCAAATCCTGGTCAAGTTAGCTCCAGACTTTTTTTTCGTTTTCCTTTGTGTGTGTGAATTGAGTTGCCTTGATAAGCTAAGTACCATTTATGTCCTTGCATTGTTCTTTGAACAGCCATATCTTCTGTACCAAAATATTTTCTGGGGTGTAGTTCCAGTTTTAGAAATTCCTATAGTTGTGATTATGAAAGGGGAATATGGATGCATATGCACACACGCATGCACAAATACTCATGTATGAGCGCATATGTCTTTTAAATGTTTTGAAGGCAAAAATATATTTTTCTTGAAATGTAAAGAATGGAAGAATGTTCTGTGAGTCTTTATGTTTCTCTTTTACATTCATCTGATTATCTGTATCTTACATTCAATTGACACGTCTCCCTTGAAACCAGAAAATATCACATATATATAAATGTGTGTGTGTGTATATATATATATATATATATATATATATATATATATA
>NC_069001.1:36473481-36475200 GCF_001194135.2 Octopus bimaculoides
TATGCATGTGTGGGTATATATGTGTTATATATATATAAATATACACACACATATATACGCAGAAGTATATATATATATATATATATATATATAAGCTTTTAACGATAGTTCATTTCTCTTTTTGTCAGTTCTTATCATCATCATTTTCGTTCTAAAAAACTTTCTATAACTTTCTATAATTCTTAATATTTCCTTTGTATATTATTATCATTTATTTTAATTTTAATTTTTTTTTTTTTATCACTATATTATATTTCCATTTAAAAATACATTTTTAAAATTACGAAAGACCCGCAAGACATGAGAGCAACATAGCAGGGAGCTGGTTATATTTTGTTAATGAATATAAATCTATATCATTTTCTTTATCTTTGATTAAATATATTTAAAGATTCGGGTGAGGGTGGTGGGTGGTTGGGGGTGGGTTGATGAGAAAAACAATTTCTTGTAGAAAAATTTACTTAACATCAACAATATTCATCTATTTAACATCATATTCTGGTCTAAAACTTCCATTTCATTTTGTATTTTTGTTTTGCACACACACACACACACACACAGACACCCGCATACATGCACACATATACATACACACACATGCACACACACGCATACATATACACACACACACACATTTACACACTTATATATATACACACATATGTACACATGCACACACACACATCCAGCTTTTTGGAAACCTTTTCCATTCTTATTGATGTCTCACGTTTGCAATACACAGCTTCTCTGAATTCAAAAATGCAACATTTAAAAGGAGTTTTAGATCCTTAAAATAAAAAGTAGAATTTATTTTGCTAGCACCATAACTAATTTAAAATGAGAATATCTGACATAAACTCAACTGTTTTCACAAACAAGAATACTAAAAATGGACCCAACCACTCTCAAAAATTAAGTAAAAAAGCAGGTAAAATAATCTAGAATCCTTGTCGGGTACCAGATCAATCCCAAGATCTAATCAGTTTGTGCCAGTCATGAGGCCAAACATCCCTGAAAGTTTCATCCAAATCCATCCAGCAGTTCTTGAGATATCTTGTCCACGGACAAAATCAACAAACAAACCCAACTGAAAACAATACCTCTGCCTTCGCTAAGGGGGAGGTAATGATGTTTTCTTTGTTTACCGCTAAGGGTTCACAAAAAAGAAACACGGACGGTACTGGACAATTATAGTGTGGGGTTACATAAATAGAAGTGTGTAAAACAGTGAAAATGGTGATTATAAATTCTAATAAAAATAATGATTATAATGATAGTAATGATGATGATGATGTTGATAATATTCGTGTTAATGTCTCAGTTATTTGGAAATCCTTATGTAAGAGGTTTTGGTAATCAAATGATAAATCTCTTTCAATGATGTTTTCTCACACACACACACACACAATGCATGCACAGAGACACACACACATGCATACACAGACACACACATGCATACACAGACACACATGCATGCACAAACACACACACATGCTTGCACAGAGACACCCACACATACACGCATGCACAGACACACACATGCATGCACAGAGACACACACATGCACACACACACACACACACACACACACACACACACCTTCCAATTGGTTTCTTTGGTCAGAGAAATATATCTTCAAAGAATCTTTTTTATCAAACTTGTAGTAACAGCTGTTTTGTTTTATAGACACACACACACACGTACACATATATCTTTGTA
>NC_069001.1:36475210-36482044 GCF_001194135.2 Octopus bimaculoides
GGGGGGGGGGGTAAATAAGTATATGTATATGCATGTGTGTCTATATATATATATATAAATATATATAAACACATGCATATATATATATATACACATACACACACACACATGCATGTGTAGTCTCTGCGAGATAGAGGAAAAAAACCCATTCCACTAAGCGCCATGGTAGACACTGTTATTTCAATTCTCCTTTTTACCTGAAACCATCTTTCATTTTGCAATCACTCCATCTGGCTCACCTCCATATACGATTGCAGATGTTGTGTTAAATGTTCTTACTCTATCAAAGAACAACAAAATCCAAAAAAGACAATAACAAAACAAAAGAAATTTCTTGAGAAAAATCAATAAAATTCTTTGATATACTTTATGTGATATTGCTTATTGGTAGGTGAAAACACTTTGATAGAAATTTCTTGTCGTCGTTGTAAAAAAAATAAAAATTCTTTGGCATATTGTTAATCTCTTGATACAACTTTCCAAAGACATTCTGCAACTCTGCTGTTAACATGATTCTCTGACTGCTGCCTTACCGAAAGATAAACTGTTTAGAATTTCTAAAGTCTAAAGATTAACATCATGTTCCGACCATCTTTGAGTTCATGTGAAGAATTTCCTGTTTTATTTTGTGTATTTTACCGGGGATGTTATTGTTGTTTTGTTGTTTTCTTTCTTTTTTCCTTTTTTCTTTTTTTTTTCTTTTTGTTAGATTCTATCTGTTTTTTTTATATATTCTGGTTGTGTGCTTAAGAAGTTTGCTTTGTAAAAACAACCACATGGTTGCAGGTTCAGTCCCACTACCTGGCACCTTAGGCTTGCATCTTAGAACTGACCAATGCCTTGGAAGAGAATTTGGTAAATGGAAACAGAGTGGAAGCCCATCATGTGTGTGTGCATATGTACATGTATGTGTATGTATATATAAATGTGTATGTATACATCTATATATATATATATATATATATATGTATGTATATATGTATAATTGAGTGGTACTCAATCGGATACGACAATGAAGGTCCCTGTTGATCCACTCAACAGAACAGCCTGCTCATGAAATTAATGGGGAAGTGGCCGAATACTCCACAGACACGTGTACCTTTAATATAGTTCTCAGAGAGATTCAGCGTGACACAGAGTGTGACAATGCTGGCCCCTTTGAATTACAGGTACAACTTATTTTAGCCAGCTGAGTGAACTGGAGCAATGTGAAATAAAGTGTCTTGCTCAAGGACACAACATCCTGCTAAGAATTGAACTCAAGACCTTACAATTGTGAGCCGGATACCGTAACCACTATGCCACATGCCCATATATATATGTGTGTGTGTGTATGTATGTATGTATATATCATTAAAAGGGTGAAATTATGATTTTTGGACAATAACTTGAGGGAAAAGCATATCCACATCGTATGTGTAATTTTTTTATCTTCTATATGTATACACACAACAGGCTTCCACACAGTTTCCATCTATCAAATTTACTTGCAAGGTATTGATCAGCCCAAGGCTATAGTAGAAGACACTTGCCCAAGGTGCCACACCGTGGGAGTGAACCTGAAACCACATGTCTACAAAGCGAGCTTCCCGACCACCCAGTTATATTTGTCCAAGTTCTTGATTATTTTCAAGATTAACTGAAACACATAGACAATGTGTATTTTAACAGGAATATAAGCAAAAAAAAATTTTGTCTGTTGACTTATAGTACCAGCAACAATATAGTACCAGCACCAGGATTTGATCTACTAATCTCTTGTTTAGTTGTTGAATATGCCTTCAAGAAAAACTTATTTTAAAAAACTATATAAATAACAACCATTATGTCTGTCACTCTTTAAGGCCATTTCTTTATAAATTTGATTTCAGTGAAATTTATTGAAGAATTTGGTAAATTTTTGTAGGAGTTCTTTTGTTAAGTGTTTTTTTGTTTTTTTATTATTATTTAATCTTTATTTCAATTCCAGGCCAATCTAAAAGAGAAAGAAATTTTTAATTACCTACATTAGAATATTAAATTGAAGAAATATATGAAAGAAATCTTTCTTTTAAATTGAGCAAAATATGGAACAGTGCTTCCAAAAGGTTACAAAAGTTTAATCCGTTTAGGTCCAAATGTTTCGATAAACACAATCTATTGAAGCACTTCATACGCACATGTGTGTGTATATATATATATATATATATATATATCCACACATACACACACACACGAGGAATACAACAAGAATGTTTTCTATAAGCAATCATTACAAAAGAACTGAAAGACCTTGAATTTGAAAGTAATATATTAAATTAATATGGAACTATGTGGACTAAAAGGATTTTGGAAAAATCGAATCCAGACAAATATGATAAATATTAATAATGATGAGTTTATTGTATCCAGTGCTCAGGCAGTATTTTAAGATATATGTGTGTGTGTGTGTGCCTCTAATTGTTTTGAAATTCAGGAAGCTAACATATATATATGTATGTGTGCATATGCATATATATGTGTATATATATATATGTATATATATATATCATCATCATCATCATCATCATCGTTTAACGTCCGCTTTCCATGCTAGCATGGGTTGGACGATTTGACTGAGGACTGGTGAAACCGGATGGCAACACCAGGCTCCAGTCTGATTTGGCAGAGTTTCTACAGCTGGATGCCCTTCCTAACGCCAACCACTCAGAGAGTGTAGTGGGTGCTTTTACGTGTCACCCGCACGAAAACGGCCACGCTCGAAATGGTGTCTTTTATGTGCCACCCGCACAAGCCAGTCCAGGGGCACTGGCAAATATATATGATGAATTTTAAAAGATTTCTAATTGTGTGTATGTATATATACGTCGAAAGTATTCCAGATACTTCGTTACTTATACACTGTGTCACAATAATAACTCGTTTCACTAATTAAGTGATTAGATTCCACTCGTTTATATAAAAAAGCTAAACAACATATAAACCCCCAGACAGGCAAACACTTACATACAAAGAAATTTTACCCAAAAATATCCAAGAATTTCACCATAGCCATTTTTCCCCCTGACCCTTCCCGTGTATATTTACGTATACACATTGTAAGATCTTTGTAGAAAGAGAGAAAAAGGGAGAGAAATTATAAAGTATTGTTAAAGGTCTTTTTTTTTTAATTTTTTATGATACTTTTACTTTTTTTATATAAAAGTTCATCACTGGATTCTCATATTAATTACATTCATTAATCTTGTGTGCCTTTGTTTTTGTTGATTTATTTATTCCTCTTACTGTATTCTTCTTCTTATTATTGTTATTATTATTACTATTATTATTATTGTTATTATTATTATTATTATTATTATTATTATTATTATTATTATTAAGGTGGTGAGCTGGCAGAATTGTTAACATGCTGAGCAGCCTTTTATGTTCTGAGTTCAAATTCTGCCAGGGTTGACTTTGCCTCTCATCCTTTCAGGGGTCGACAAAATAAATGCCAGTTGCCCCCCTCACCCGATATTTCAGACCTCGTGCCGATATTCGAAGGGACTTTTATGGCGGTGCGGTGGCAGAATTGTTAGCACATTGGACAAAATGCTTAGCAGCATCCCATCCATCTTTATGGTCAAAGTTCAAATTTTGCCAAGGTCAGCTCAGTGTTTCAGTTGATCACTGAGATTGATGTAATTGACTCGCGTCCCCAAAATTTCAAGCCTTGTATCTATAATAGAAAGGATAATTATTATTTTTATTATTCTGTTTCTTTTTACTATTATTGTTATTATATTATTATTTTTCTTATCAACATTCTTCTTTTTGTCCTATTTATTACTACTACTACTACTACTATCATTTTGGTTCTTATTGTTATTATTTTTATTATGTTTTCTTATCAACTTTCTTCTTATTTTAATTAGTATCATTATTGTCATCAATGTTTATAGTTATTGTTGTCATTCTTCTTCTTCTTCTTATTATTATTATTATTATTATTATCAGATAAGGTGGTGAGCTGGCAGAATCGTTAGTATGCCAGATGAAATGCTTAGTGGTACTTCACCCATCGGTCCATTCTGAGTTCAAATTCCTCCGAGGTCGACTTTACCATTCATCCTTTAGGTCGATAAAATAAGTACCAGTTTTACACTGGGGTCGATGTAATCGACTCATCCCTTCCCCCAAAATTGCTGCCCTTGTGGCAAAATTTGAAACCATTTTTATTATTCCGGATCTATTATTATTATTATTATTATTATTATTATTATCTTTTCTTAACATTCTTATCATTATTATTATTATTATTATTATTATTATTGTCATCAATCTTCTCTTTATTATTATTGTTGTTATTATTATTATTATTGTCATCAATCTTCTCTTTATTATTATTGTTGTTATTATTATTATCTTTTCTTATCAACATTCTTATCATTATTATTATTATTATTATTATTGTCATCAATATTTCTCTTTATTATTATTATTATTATTATTATTGTCATCAATATTTCTCTTTATTATTATTGTTATTATTATTATTAATATTTTTTTTCTCTCTCCTCTTTTCTGTTCTCCTTGTAGCTTTGATGACAGTAGCTCAATAAGCAGTGGGGATATAAGTGATACCATTGCTGAAATAAGCACAGACGAGAATCTAACTGGCGGTTCCAACTGTTCAGACAGCACCAACCCCTACAGCAGTTTGAAACGGACACCGAAAGAAGGTTCTCGTACTATGGTCAATGGTACTGTCCCACTGACTAGCAAGCGTTTTGGTATACATGGTCCTGGCATTTTGTCTTCAGATTACCAAAGTCCGAGCCACTTAGTTTCCAGCTGGAGAAAATATTCGCTGCCCCAAAATAAAGGGTATGGAGGGTCCGATTCTGGTGAGAATGCATACGTGTACAGCAGCTTTGACCATTCTCATTGGCGGAAACCTGATGGCTCCGTTGGGCCGTTAAGGAAACTGACCAGTGTCAGCCATTCTGATCTCGGCATCAGTTTACATACAAGTTCTAGTTTCTGCGACAGCGATCGCTATTCTACGAAGAGAGATTCTGAGACAAACACTGACCAATCGTGTCTGATGGATGCCAGCATGAAAAAGGTCCACCAAAACGGTATGAACAGTAGCAACAACGGGAACAATAGTGGGATGAATGTTAATAATTACGGTTACAGACGACCGCTCAGCAACGCCAGCTCTTCGTCAGTGGGTAGCAACAAGAGTAACGGATCGAAAGACTCAGTTCCTGGGAGAATGGTAAAACATGGAGACCGGTCTTCAGATGGACGTAACGGAGGCTACGAAGTTCCAATAACGTCGATTCCTCGCCCTGGAAGCGCTCCGAAACCGAGTGGAATGTCAATGTCGGACGTGGGTCCCGACGCATATTCTAACTCGACCTTGGAAAGAAGGAAGAAATCTGGAAACAACACCCCCAAGTCTACCACTTCTTCTCAGACTGATTCTGAACTTTATAAATCGAATACTTTAGGGAGGAAACTGCTGAGCAGTCGTAATAGCATGGGCAACAAAAACGGTGAAGGTTTGTGTAACAGCACAATTATATCGAATCCGCACGCCACCTATAGCAAGCACGACTCTTCTGGCCGTCCGTATACGACTCATAACCCATGTCACCAGAGTTATTCCAATTATATATCTTTAGATTATTCCAGTCCGCGGCATTCGGCTTCTGCAAACAATCCATGGTTGAAAAACAGCAATGGAAACTTGAGTTCAGTTGGCGGCCACAGCCCTATGCAAATGTCTGAAACGGAAAGCATGGAATCTATCTCTTCGACAGCTTCTAGCATTCAGGCCCAGCTGCAGCAGGCCCGTGCATTAAGCAGTGCCAGCTGTCGAATTTTGGCTCATCAAATGGCACAAAATCCGAACATGGGTTTGCATCGTTCGAACAGCATCAGGTCGACGCAGTCTGAATGTCTCTATTCAAGCAATCACCACACAATCTCTGAAGATCTGACACGCACAAATTCATATTCACAAGTCAATAGCCCTCACGAGCAGCCTTCTTCCCCCACACCAAGCAACAGCTCGCACTCATCATCTCGCTTCACCTATCCCATGACTGCTTACAATCCCAGCATGCTCAGCCAAAGCTACACTCAAAACATGGTACGGTCCAACACTCAGTCGAGTATGCCTTACAGCAGTCTTGCTTTGTCAAAGATAAGCAAAGAAGAAGATGCAAGTTGTGAGTATATATTTCTTTCACATTTGTTTAAAATAATATCTTTTACTAGACAACTGTATATATGTGTGCGTGTGTGTATGTATATATATATATATATATATATATATATATATATATATATATATATATATATATATATATATATATATATATATATATATATATATATATATACACACACACATATTATCAGTTACACATACATAATTTGAGACTCAGCATCAGTTGTGGAATTTTTCCCAGAAGCTATCCCGCAGCAAATTTCATGGATCAACAAAACACATTCATTATATGTGTGAGATAGTTATATTCACATTACGTGAGCTGCTTTTAATTCATAATTTGATATATCCACACACACACATACACACAAACATATATATGTATATACATATGAATATTTATTATGTATATCTTCACATACATGTGTGTGTGTGTGTGTAGTCATTTATTGGTTTAACATTCCATGTGATCCAAACCATTCCAAAAGTTCACCCTAAAAGTGGATTCATGCTTATGGGGCCATAATTCTATGATACTGATGCAGAAGTTGTAACATCCATGTGTATCTATATATATGTATATATATATATATATATATATATATATATATATATATATATATATATATATA
>NC_069001.1:36482574-36483665 GCF_001194135.2 Octopus bimaculoides
GTAAGCACATGAAATGTGCAACAAGGTGGAAAAAAGAGTACTCAAATACCAGAGGTAGAGTAATATACTTTATTTAAAAGCAGCAGAAATATAACAAAAAAATTGTTACTCTGAGTTTCACGTTCCCGTTCATCGGACAGTTTTGTTAGAAAATCTTACAAAACTGTCCGATGAACGGGAACGTGAAACTCAGAGTAACAGTTTTTTGTTATATTTCTGCTACTATTAAATAAAGCATATTACTCTACCTCTGGTATTTGAGTATATATATATATATATATATATATATATATATATACACACACATACACACTATTTCATTTTTGCTTGTAGTTTAGTAAATAATATTTCATAAAAATCAAACAGGTAAGATTTTGCTAAAATGAGCCACAAAACCCGTTTCTATCTCTGCTTCCATTTATTTCACTTGGCTTTTGTTGCTAATGGTTATTAGAAATGGCACACACCTCAGTACATCATTTCTCAGTTCCTTTCAAATGCATCTGAGCGCTTGTGCCACCACCAAACCAACACCAAACAAATTTCCCTAATTAGATGCAAGCAACGTATATCTATTCTCACCTTTATTCCGATCATTGCTGCTTAATGGGCCTCTATTTAATTAATCCCAGCTTAACAAAGCTTTGCACACACCAAGAAGTTTATTTTTTTGTCACTTACATATAAGAATGGCAGTTCGTAGTTGTTTCAATGTCTGTAACGGATGAAGAGTAACAACACAGAACCACATGTCCTACGGTCCAATGTCATCGTTGTGTGTGTCCGTTTGTCCCCCAACATTGCTGGACAACTGGTGCTGGAGTGTTTACGTCCCCGTAAATTAGCGGTTCGGCAAGAGAGACCGATAGAATAAGTCCTAGGGTCGATTTGATCGACTAAAGGCGGTGCTCCAGCATGGTCGCGGTCAAACGACTGAAACAAGTAAAAGAATGTCGTCCGAACCTGCTGATCCCGGGTCTCCTGTATATACGAGTTAGAAACGATAAGGGAGAGATGGTGTGGGTAACAGTTTATAATTAGGGAGAACGATAGCATTTGGATCTAATAGAATATGAGAGAGAGAGAGAGAG
>NC_069001.1:36483675-36485741 GCF_001194135.2 Octopus bimaculoides
AGAGAGAGAGAGAGAGAATATAACAGAGAGAGAAGGAGAGAGAGAGAGAATATGACAGCGAGAGATAAGGAGAAAGGGTGACGTTGCGTACGTGTGTGTATGAGAGAGAAAGCGTGAGAGATGATAACGTTAAGTGTGTGTGTGTTAGGTCTAAGGCGTCTAAGGGAGATAATTGTGATCGTTCTGCAGAGTTAGCTTTATTATTCATTTGCATATTTATTGTTTTTTCTCTTTTTTTCTTTTTCCAGTGCATGGATCTTCATTGTCGCTAGTATCGACCTCATCATCCATTTATTCTTCCGTGAGTATATTCTATGAAGAAACATTTTATTAGCTTCGTGCGCTTGCATGCGTTTATATATGTATATGTATATATATCATCAGTTAATCATAAATCCTTAAAAGAAACACTTTCTAAGTGGTGAGCAGTAGAGTATACAGATAAAGATAGATTTGGCCGGTCATCGTTCTGTCTGACGGTTTGACAGGAGCTGGTCAGCTGAAGAGCTGTTCAAGTGCCATGTCTGTTTTGGCATGGTTCCTACGGCTGAATGCTCTTCCTAACGTCAACCATTTTTACAGAGTGTACTGGATGCTTTTACATCATATGATGCGCGTATATATATATATATGTATATATATTAAATTCAAATTACGATAAACGTAAACAAACGAACGAAGTTTTGTTTTTAGAAGCATTGAGATGTCTTAGAAAGTTAAAGAAGTGATTTTAAATTCTCCATCGCAGGATAATGCTAATAATATAGCCTGAACAGGATAAACTACCCCTATTTTGCAGAAAAAAGTGTAGGCAGTTAGCTATAAGTATATAGTTTTAGGGAAAAGAACCAAGGTTCTTTTCCCTAAAACTATATATTTTATACTGTGAAACTTAATTTAATTATAATTTTTAATAAATTGATTTTAATTGAGCTTTTACCTGTAATTTTGGTTTTTATCCCCAATATTATTATTATTATTATATTATTATTATATATATATATCTATATATATATATATATATGCTGGGATAAATTTGACAATTTGCATAAAAAGAAAAGAAAGCACGCTATCCCACCCAAGAATAAAAGTATTTATAAAACTCAAAAAATATCAACTAGATTATGGCTGTTGACTCAAAATAGCTGCTCTCAGCTTTCACCATGGCTTCAAAATGACTTTGGAATCTGGCACATACGTTCCTCAGTGACTAGCTCAGCGTTTGTGTTGCAATTAGAACAGTTGGTATCTTTCTCAATCACACCCCAACACATAGTAATCCATGGAAATTACAATTGGTGGGTTTTGAAGGCCAGAAATTCTCCAACAACTACTTCTGACTCTTCTCGGAAGTATGGAAGAGAACTGAATCCTGCTGCCACACATATGGCCTTCCAGCAGCAGCTCTTTCCAGCCAGGGTCTGAGCACAGTCTCTAGCAGCTTCACATGTCTCTCTGAATGGAGCCTAAGGCCCTGTTGAAATATGTAGGGTGGCATGGCGTCACCCTTACCGGAAACTCACCCAAAGATCATCACAGTTTGGGGAAATTTGGTTTTCAGGCTGTCCATATCATGTCTTACAGCCTTAACTATGTCCACAGAGCATTGAGCAGCACTTGTGAAGCAGGCATTTTGATACCTGGCATGAACCATTCTGATACTGGAACTCTTTCCTGTTATTCAGATGTCCTCCGTAAAAGAGTGCATTGGAATTTTAGCTAAGCGTGTGGATTCAAAGAATCAGAAAAGTGGTCAGGAGACCAACCAGAGGCTACAATGGTGAATAAGAGTTACTGGATTTTATGAGATTTCTCCATGGAGGCTGACAGTAATATTGTGCCAGACATTAGTTCACTCCCTCCATCAAATCAACGTTACCTGAACAGGTGCACAGGTGTACCAGGCATCAGGTGTCGAAGTAATTGCAACATGGAGTTGAAGTGTTTTGCTCAAGAACACAACATACCTCCTGGTCTAGGGATTGAAACCATGATCTACCGATCATGAGTGCGACTCCCTAGCCACTAAGCCATGCATCCCTAATATGTAATAATTATAATAATGA
>NC_069001.1:36485751-36487072 GCF_001194135.2 Octopus bimaculoides
ATAATAAGAGTGTCACCTCTTTTAGAATTTTTTGTGTGTGTGTGTGTGTGTGTGTGTGTGGTCGTTACTGCTATAAAATGTATAAAACAATGGATCTCTACTGTTAGAGACATTTAATAAAAATTGTTTTTATATTTATAGGCTGAAGAGAAACATAACCAAGAGGTATGTATGCAGTTATGCTAATAAAGTGTGTGTGTGAATGAGTGATGTGCGTTGTGTTATATATACATATATATATATGTATATGTATATATATATATATATATATATATACACCTACATACGTGTGCCGAATTAGCTTTTTCTGTGATGTCATTGCAAATTAATAAAAAACATCGAAATAAAATTCTGGTGAATTATATTACAAAAATTACTCAATTGCTCAATTAATACTCAATTAGATTGCTCGTTACAGTGTTAATTTATCACGAGGTAGAATTATATACATTTTTGTCTGTTTTGACAAAGATTACTTCCTTTGTTTTTTTAAGGGATTTGTAGTGTTTTATTGGTTTGTTTTTCTGTTTTGTTATTTTATTTTTAATCTGTGCTTTGTGGTGAATTTTTTTTTTGATTCCTTAAGCTCTCATTAGTCTAAGAATATGTTTGCATATATATTTATGTAATCAATCTATTAATGGACTGAGGTTTTCACTCACTCTTTCTGTTGAGGTTTCTGCCTCTCTCTGTGTCTCTTTCTCTCAATCTGTCCATCTATCTCTCTATCTAGCGATTGATCTATCCATTTACCTATCTATCTATCTCCTTACTTCTCTGTCTTTCTACACACAAATATGTAAATTATTTATTTGATATTAATTAAAACTTCTTGATAAGCTTTTGTAGCCTAAATTAACACCAGGTGCTTTCAGACTAATTATGTTTTACTGTCAATTTTATTTATTCAGTTAACTCCAGCGTAAAATATTGATGCATAAATATATATGTGCATGCACGTGTGTATGTCTATGTATATGTATGTATGTATGTGTATATGTGTGTGTGTATATATAATATATATATGAAGGTGTGTGTGTATGTATGTATATATATATGTATATATATATATATATATACACACACATAAATGTATGTGTTTGTGTATTCATGGGTGTATGTTTTGACAAACCATTCCACAATCGAAAGTTTGATCTTGTTAAATATTGAAGAATTTAGACACACAGACACACATTTGCTTAGATTTTTTTTTTTTTTTTTCCGTCATGAATAATTTTATTTTTCTCATTCCATATAAACATTTCTTTTAGTTAAGAATTTCTGCAATAAATTCCATTAGGATTTTTATAAGAAAAATATT
>NC_069001.1:36488339-36492346 GCF_001194135.2 Octopus bimaculoides
TTTTTTTTTTTTTTTTTGTATACAGAATATTCATTTTTTTTTTTATTTTTTTTTTTGGCTTTGATAACAATGAGTGTCTAACAATTTTACTCTGTCCACATAAAAACCCCTGCAAGCGCTGATGCTTATTGCAGTTGGAATCATTATTACCAAAATGGTGTCGTTTGTTTGTGTGTCGAAATGACTGTCAGCTTTCTGTTTTAACCGTTCCTTCTGTCATTCCTCATATCCTTTATTATTTCCTGTCCGTTCTTCCATTTCGTTCTATCATTGTTGCATGCTGTTTAATTTTTACAGATCCGTAAACTACGGAGGGAGCTCGACTCTGCCCAAGACAAAGTCAGCACACTGACCACACAGCTGAGTACCAATGTAGGAAGACATTTGTTATTATTATTATTATTGTTGTTATTGTTATTGTTATAACATTTTTAGCATTGAGTTCTTCTTCAATATTCATTCCAAAAAGCAAAATTTTCTTTGCTTTGTTCTCAATGTCTGTGATTAACATTGCATAGCATGGAATTGTTTGGGATGTTATTTCAAGTCAGAGGTACTTCGTTAATTTACAGTCCCCCTCCCCTCTACTGACAATAATAAATTCTTCATTAACTGCAAGAACTTTGTACGAAAATGCAATTCACTTTCTGCAAAATGAATTACAAAATGTTGCTTCTGATAGGACCCTATGGAGGGCGTGCCTGACGATTCTACCCCTACGATCCTCTCAGGGATAGCTGGTGGGGAAAATAGATTGGGTGGAAGGTGTCTGTATGTGTGGGTAGATACAGAGATAGATATGTTTTTGTCATAGCAAAAGACCTGACGGAGTCCGCTGGCATCCCATCTGGCAGGGAAATAAATGTGCCACAGAAACTTGGAAATCGATCCCAGGGGTCTAAATGATTCGGGATGGCTCCTTACCCTAAATGTATTAGTTTATTGCATGCAGTGGTGAGGTGCACAACAGCTCATCAGAAAAGGGTAAAAGAGGGAGAATAAAGCAGCGAAAGACAGCCAATGATTGCAAAAACAAGTTTACAGGATTAAACGCAAGAATAGAGAGAGAATTGAAGAATAGAACTGTGTCTTGAAGAGGAGAAAAAGGGTGAATTTAAGTATTTCGGGTGATAAATAATTAAGAAATTTAATAATGCCAGAATAATTAGCTATTTAATTGCCTGTTTCCATTAAATATATTAACACTAATTTACTTTGGCTAATTACTAACTTAGAATTTAAACGATTGAGAAATTCAAAAATATATTCGTATCAAGATAAATCTTTAAAAACTTGTTCCTTGTCGTAAAAGTTATTCCCCTTGAATCATCTAGGTTTTACAGAGTTATTTCCCCTTTGCTTTAAATTTGGTCATCAGAACAAACTGATGAAGTAGAAGAGGGAGGCGAAGGGGTGAAGTAGAACTTAGTGGAATTATTAGCAACGAGGAAGTCTTTTGTGTGATCGTTTCGACCTATTAGATATAGCAGCCAAAATCTTCCTCGTATCACACTCTGGTATCTTTCTTCCTTAAGTATTCAAATTATTTGGTCAAATGTAATTGTTTTTGAATTAATCACGCATTATCTCAAAGCTGCGAGTTTTTCACGATGTGATTGCTTATCTTTAGAATGACATTGTAGGGTCAGTGTGAGAGGACGGATCTGGCCAGTCTGAACATAAAACAGCTGGAATTATTATCATCATCATCATTGTACCTGTCTTTTAAATATCCTGACAATGCAGTTCTAATCACTGACTCTTGAGAATGATTTGGAAATTTAAGTTATTTTCTTTCTCTTTTTTTAAAAAAAAAAAATCTCTCTTTCAGAACTTTCTAAACCACCTCTCTTTCTCTACATACATTCATATGTATATATATGAGTGCGTGTATGTGTGTGTGTATATATATATATATATATATATATATATCTCCATCCACAAACCGCATGTAAAAACGTAGACCTCAGTGTCATTGAAAGAGAGGACTAAATGTGTATTTATTGAATATAAAATAGAAGCATGGAATACTTACATCAAGTACTCAGAGTTTCCCCTGCAACAATGGATCTGACTTCATACAATTTCCAGCCACCATTTTGTCAACATACATGACTACTGATAAAATCAAATAAAATTATATCTGCCACTGCCAGGGAATTCCAACCACTGGATATGAATGCTCCATGCTTGTATTTTGCATTATATATATTAAATATACTTGTTATATATATGCATACTTTAACAGCGTTAATAACAATACTAACTGCTAATTCTATCTTCGTTAAGAACTACCATTATTATAATTAGCGATATTTCCTTGTTCTTGTTGTATTCTTTTCTTGAGATTTATCTTTGCTTGTTATTTTTCTGAAACAGTTCGTTGTTTATTGTATATGAAAGAAAAACAAAAAGAAAAAAAGAGAAAACAGGAAAAATGTTTTGTTTTATTTCAGGTTCTCACAAAACTTACACAGCATGCTTAGATTTATTTTATAACTGTATATATATATATATATATATACATATATATATATATATATATACAAGTTTTGTACGTTTGTGTATAGAAAAATATATTAATCAATGAAATTCCAACTTAGTCTCATTTTCACGTTTCGTTATTTACAATTTTTACAATTTTCCATTATTGAAATAAGCTAGTACTTTCACGCATGGTGCAATCGTCAGGTTTATGTGGTGACAGTCGTGTTCCACAACTGACAACTGTGATATATATATATATTTATATATATATTTTGCTTGGGCATAGTAATACTACTAACCTGGTGTTAGAACCCAGTATATATCTATGCGTTAGAATGAAGTGTCAGTCTTATACTACAGAACGGTAAATAAGAGATTGGAAGGGTGAAGAAATAAACGGTCATGTTGTGAGGTCCATTAATGTTTGAAGCTTTGATGAAGCTGTAGGGTGATACTCAATTATAAGCTAGTGAAGTTTGTAACTTAATTGTTTATTCTTTTGTTATTCTAATTACTTAAATATATATACACACAGACACTATAAAAGAAATCTTTTTTTGTTGGGGTGGTGTTTGATTTTCAGTGAGGTGTACTGTTTGTGTGTATGTGTGTGTTAATTTTTATATAAGTCATAAGTACATGTGTATTGTCATGTTGTCTCTTATCTTTAAGATATTTTAAAGATATGCTTATAAGCATGTATTCATATAAATGTGTGTGTGTATGTGTAGGTGGGTGTGTTTTATATATGCATATATATATATATATATATATATGGATGTGTATGTTTGCATATATATGTGTGTGTATATATATGTATATATTTGTGCGTGTATGTATGTGTGTGTATATATTTATATATTTATAATGCTGGGGTTGACTTTATATTTCACCCTTCCAGGGTCAATGTAATTGGCCTCACCCCTTCCTTAAACTTGCAGGCCTTGTGCCGAAATTTGAAATCATTATTATTGTTGTTATTGTTGTTATCATTAATATTCTGTTAGTTTTTCTTAAGAATGAATATATTTCTTTAAAACAGGAAAAAAAAAAATGTTTTTATTTTTTTTTACTTCACGATGTTTAATCTGTTATTTATTCTATGACATCTGGGATTTATAGAGATTTATATGGAATTATATAAATATTGATATTGTTGTCCGAGTTGCCTTGTATATAGAAATGATGATTATTATTATTATTATTATTATTATTATGTAAAGTGGAAAGCTGGTAGAATTGATTGCATGCCAGAAAAAATGCTTAGCGGCATTTTGTCTGTCTTCACGTTCTGAGTTCAAATTCTGCTGGGTGAACTTTGCTTTTTGTCCCTCCAGGGCCGATAAAATAAGTACCAGTCAAACTCTGGGGTCAATGTAATCAGCTTACCCCCTACCCCTTGTGCCAAAATTATTCTTATTATTATTATAAATAATAATAATAATAATAATAATAATAATAATAAGGTGACAAGCTGGCAGAACTGTTAGGACATCAGGTGAAATGCTTAGCGGTATTTT
>NC_069001.1:36492356-36495913 GCF_001194135.2 Octopus bimaculoides
CGACTAGCCCCCCCACCCCCACCCACCCTGTTGCCCCAAATTTTAAGCCTTGTGCCTATAGTAGAAAGGATTATTATTATTATTATTATTATTATGTAATTGGCTTACCCCAGCTCCTCGTACTTGCTAGCCTTGTTTGAAAATTTGGAATCATTATTATTATTATTTTAAGATTATGTATGTATATATATGTGTGTGTGTGTGTGTGTATGTATCTGACTTGGAAACTGGTGAATGTTGGCAACAGTAAGGGCATCCAGCTGTAGAAAATCTGTCTCAGTGAATTCTATCAGACCCATACAAACATGGGAAAGTGGACATTAAATCATTGATGGTGGTGGTCACAGTATATCCCTATCCCCACCACCTTCAAATAATAATAATAATACTAATAATAATAATAATGGTTTCAAATTTTGCCACAAGGGCAGCAATTTTGGTGGGAGGGGATGAGTCAATTACATCGATCCCAGTGTTTAAATGGTATTTAATTTACCAACCCTGAAAGGATGAAAGGCAAAGTCCACCTTGGCAGAATTTTAACTTGGAATGTAGCAACGGGTGAAATACCGCTAAACATTTCGTCTGGCACGCTAACAATTCTGCCTGCTCACTGCCTTATATAATAATAATAATAATAATAGATAATGTATATATATTGGTAGCTTTAGCGGATTTGGATGGTAATGCTTTTCGTTCAGAAATCAGAATGAAAAATTTAGTCTGACTTGAAATCTGACTTTAGGACAATTTAGATATTCCATCAGGAAATAAGACAAAGAAAATGATCAGAGATCAGCTAGAACGGAAACATTTGTGTAAATATTGTAAGTGTGTGTGTGTGTGTGTGAAGACAAAAGATGGTATTAATAGTCTGGGAAAGTTAGAATCATTGTGATAACTCATCTCAGAAGTTACGACATTTAATCAATAAAGACGGTCGCTGACGATGATACTGGCTTAGAGTTTTGTATCATCATCGTTATTGTTGTTGTCGTTGTTGTTAAGGCGGTCATCTGGCTGAATTGTCAGCACATCAGGCAAAATACTTTGCAGCATTTCTTCTGCTTTATGTTCCGAGTTCAAATATTGCCAAAGTCCACACACACACACATGAATGGCTTCTTTTCTGTTTCCGTCTACCAGATCAACTCGTAAGGCTTTGGTCGGCCCAGAGCTGTAGTAGAAGACAGTAGCCCAAGGTGCCAGACAGTGGGATTGAACCCAGAACCATGTGGTCAGTGAGCTAACTGCTTACAATGCAGCCATATCTGCACTTGTGTGTGTGTGTGTGTGTGTGTGTATGTATGCGCACACACATGCACAGGCATACATCCATTCACATACTCACAGACATACACACACACGCACACAAATGCAGAAAGGGAGATAAAACAAAATTATTCTCATGTTTCCTAATTCTGTCTGCTTTTGGTGTGGTGTGGCATGGTTGGGGTGGGTTGTGCTTTTTTCACTTAGTTTATGGAGACAAAGAAATTATTTCACTGTCTATAAATACACTGATAAAGTACATTGGCTACAAGAATTTTCTTTCGAAAATGTTAAATCAATTTGTTTTGTCTGAGCAAATAAACTTCCTTTTATTTGGTTCGTTTTTTTTTTCCTTTTTTTTCTTTTCTTTTTTTTTTTTGTTTTACATAATAAATAGCCAAAAAATGGATGTTTTTTTTTTTTTTTGTTTTTTTTTTTGGTTTGTTTTTTCCCAACCAGAGATGCAAAAATGACAATTTGATTCATTCAATGTAATCTGTTGTTGATATTGCTGTTGTTGCTTAATGTTCCAGTTTCCAGTCCTAATTCAGCAGATTAGTGGTCAGAGCCTTTCTGGCTATGACCATCTCTCCTTATCATTTTGCTTTGGTCTGTCTGTAAGTGGCTTCATATCCCTACAGCCCTGGCATCGGGTGACATTAGTTCAGGTCCTTCATGGACAATGTGTCCCACAGCTCAACAGTTCCAGGTGAAGATCAGTGGAATTAAACACCTTAAACCCTTCTGTTACTATATTTCTGATGGAATACTCTGCCTTTGTTTCGATTAATTTTGGAAATAATGAAGAATTTAGTAAAACCCCATTTTCCTTCTTAAGCCTGTGTTTGTAAGATAAATTAACATGACATTTTGATAGAAGATTTTGATTTAGATCCCTTTAAAACTGTGGTTCCCAAAATTTTCCGGGGTTCCCACGACCCCACTCACCAACACTTTCTGCATCAAATTCAGAACAACAGTATTTCACAAATAAAAATTAACCTAATTAACCCATTATTTTGCTGTTTATACAGCTATTGCCTCGTCACCCACTTTTTTGAGGCCACTCTGTTATCACATCATTTTTCTTCAATGCCCCACTGGATCTTTCCACTGCCCCCAGGGGTCCGGGACAGAACAGGTTTCTTGCAGTAGAGGGAGAATATATGCTTCCTTTGTAGGGAGACAGGATGAGAGTAACGGGGGTGGAGCTGGAGAAAGAGATAAAATAGTGGTGATGAGGTGCCAGGGTGGACCCTAAGGCACAAAGGGGGCTAGAAGTGAGTAAGGAGCAAGTGTATGGGGAATGAGTGAAGTGAATATAATGAATGAAGTGCATATGTTAAGGGATTAAAGGTTGATAACGTTGAATGGAAAACATTATTAGTATCAGCATTAATATTACTAAACCTGTCACTCACCAGTCTTACCAAATATACCTAATAAAAAAAAAGCAAGAATTAAGAATTAATTAGTAGTTCGTTTCTAACTACATTACATACTTCTAGATAAGCTTTACAAGATATCTGAATTCTATCATGTCTCCAATCTAAATTCTGAGAGCGTTTCAAAGATATCTGTTCTGTTTTTAGGCCAAGAAAGCAGATATATTTCGAGGTTTTTACTCCAAGAATCAGTATAGATTACCAGCCAGCCAACCAGTTGGTTTAGTATCTGTGGGATGTCTAGATGTCATAGTTTTTCTGTGCCAGCTCTAAATCTGTCAATTCCAGAAATAAATCTATAAATACACCTTTCTTGTTTTTTTAATCAACTGCTACTTGATTAAATATCTTTCGGCAATCTTCAATTTGTAAATATATCACATCAGTTTCCATTTTTTTTTTTTGTCCTCTCTTTTTTCTTTTTGTTGTTGTCGTTTTTATCATTGGATCTCGAAGTTGATGAAGCTATTAATAATAGCATCTTAATATTGGGTTAACGAAAGAAAAAAGCAACTCTTTGGAGAGAA
Organism: Octopus bimaculoides; assembly: GCF_001194135.2. Classification (NCBI taxonomy): domain Eukaryota; kingdom Metazoa; phylum Mollusca; class Cephalopoda; order Octopoda; family Octopodidae; genus Octopus; species Octopus bimaculoides. Next base: position 36,495,601 of record NC_069001.1, read on the forward strand.
GTAAGTCAAAAGTTCTCCATGGAATATGAACTCACATCAATCCTTTGAAATTCTCTCTCCATCTTTGAAACTTTTTTCAATCCTAAAGTGTTTTTAACTGAGTATTAACATGCTATCTTATATAGCCTTATCTACTTCAAGCTCCACTGTTAAAAACGAATAATCTCACATCTCTTGACATGGAATAATTTGTCTTTAACAATCAACACAACATCAATAACTTTTTCTGTTTTATTTTTCTTTATATTTTTATATACTGAATAAGCAATAACGTTTGAGTTTGATTCAGTGGTGAAGGTCGTTGTTTTTATGA
>NC_069001.1:36495923-36496459 GCF_001194135.2 Octopus bimaculoides
AAAGTTATCTTCATAATATGTACGGCACCTTGTATTGCTCACCCTTCCTTGTTCAACTTCCTTATCTTTTCTATCCCCCCTCTCTCTCCCCCTATATATCTCTCTCCTTCTCTATATATATACCTAGTCTCTCTAGTATGATATTATAAGTAGAAGATTGAACAACAGAGAGAGAAAGAAAGAAGCAAGCAATCAGAGATAAATTCTTCTAATCCTTAATTATGTTCTATCATTACTTTGGTTTGGTTTTTTTGTCATTTCTTTGGAGTTTGCTCTGTGAAGAAACATCACAGAATTTCTCGGTCGTTCCTGCTACCATTTCTGTGACAAATGATAATATATACCCATATAACATAAAATATATACATGCATACATGTGCATATACATATAATATAATATAGACATATATAAATATATATATATATATCAGTTGTATTTGGCTATTCTTTGCTGCTCCAGAAGATTTTCCTTGGAACTAAAAAGGTTTCTGTCCCTTCTTGCGCAGACAGATTTGTGGATAACTCTCTCTCTCTCT
>NC_069001.1:36497033-36499746 GCF_001194135.2 Octopus bimaculoides
CAATTTTCAAACGTCTCTTCAATTCTTGTATTAGTTTTTTTTTTTTTTTTTTAAATATTTTCCCCTCCCCTAATGGAAACAAACACAAACTGATAAATTAATAGTAATAATACTAACAACAACAACAACAACAAGAGTTTCCTGGGAAAGGAAATTCCCAGTTTACATCCAAAATGGACACGATGGATTTTCAAACCTGTTATGAATATGGAACAGTTTGGAATTCACAATATCATAAGGCAAGTTTATTTTTAAAGAATTTTTGGAGATTTTTGGAAGTTGTTTGGGTTCTGTTTCTTCATATGTATTTCAACACAGTCTCTGTTTTTATCATTCACAAGAAAAACCTTATTAATTTGGCATAATTATCCAATTGAGAGAATATTTAAAATATTTTAATAGATTAAAAGGAAATAATTATTAAACTTTGCTATGTAAATCCCAAAACGAAATCTTTATTTAAATTGAATTAAACTGTCAATTAATTTAACGAGATATTTTAACTTAGATCAAATCAGTGTTTACTTGAGTAATATTATATATAGCCGATTAATTTAATGAAATATTAACTTTAATCAGCAGTGTCAACTTAATTAGTTGATAGAAAGTATAGTTTGTGAAATATATTGATAACTTTTCGGTTTGGTTTTACGAAATTAATTTAAGCAGTTGCAAGTATGGTTGTATGGTTAAGAAGCTTGTTTCCCAACCTTATGGTTTCAGGTTCAGTCCCACTGTGTGACACATTGGGCAAGTGTCTTTTTCTGTTGCCCTGGTCTGACCAAAGCCTTGTGAGTAAATTTCGTAGATGGAAACTGAAAGAAGCCCATCGTATATTTTTGTGCGTGACTTTTGTCAAGACATTACCTGTTGGTTGTAAACTAGAATTATTGCCCTACAAGCTTGCTTCCCATCCATGCACAGTGCTTTGGGTAAGCAGTTTGTATTAGAGCCCCAGGTCAATCAAATGTTGGTGTGTTTACATCCCTGTAACTTAGGGATTCAGCAAAAGAGACCAATCGAATAAGTACTAGGCTTACAAAGTGTAAGTCCCGGGGTCAGTTTGTTCCACTAAAGGTGGTGCTCCAGCATGGCCACAGTCAAATGACTGAAACAAGTAAAAGAGAGTAGCGACACAAGTGCGAGATGAAAGATTCTTAAGTATGATGACAAATATTTGATTCTATTTTCTTTTATTTTTATTAAATTTCATTCCGTTTCCTTGGAAATTTTGATGATATTCTTTACGAGTAAGTAAATATATTAAGGAATAATGCCTTCATTTCTTCTGACTAAGCATATTATTATTATTACCTACATATATATGTGTTTGTATGCACTCACTCCAACACATATAGCTTCATCCTACACCAGTCATTTACAACTAGGGTCCACGTGACCTGCGGAGGCCCGTATGAGATTTTGTTGTTAAAATTTATAAGCAATAAATTGCTTATACTTCAACAAACACCAAATGTTTTAACAATTTTTTTAAAATACAATTCCGACTAATATGTAATAATTAAAATATAAAAGGGTTTTTTAAACATCGAATGGTTATGAGGGTCCACCTGAATAAAATAGGGATCAAAGGTGTCCATAGGGAGAAAATGGTTGAGAACCACCGAGTTAAAGACCCTTGAATAGATAAGAGGGTCCGCTTTGGTGAAATAGGAATCAAAGGGATTCACAGGGAAAAAATGGTTGAGAATCACTGGTCCACAGTATTTCTGCTTGTATGTTTGATTAAGAGTACAGCTGTCTGTGGAATACGCAACCACTTCTGATTAAAACAAAAAGGTAGTTCACTGAACTAAACAATTGTTTTATCCTTATCAATGAAACTGGTGGACACAGTTTCACTTTAAGTTAAAGTTTCTTTGTGTAGGGATTTTTTTTTGTTTCATATTTTAACAATCATTTAAATTGTTTTAACAATAATAAAAACTATATTAAATTAGAAATTTCTCTTTTTTTTTTTTTTTTTTGCAAGGAAAGCATTTCTAAGATCTAATTTGAGAATTATTTTTCAGACCTGTTAAAACTGTCCTTTTTTTTTTTGTTTTAATTTTATTTTATTTCAATTTATTGTTTATTTTTCTCCAAATTTCTTTAAACAAAAACAAAGAAATTTTTTTTAAAACGTTTAAGTGCTGTCTCCTGATTCTTTAGGAACTTTGATATTTATTTATTTTAAAAACCAAAAGAAAAAAACTATTTGGAAGAAGAAAGACTGTGCAGTCTATTTATTTAGATTTTAGTTTTTAAGTCATTTTGCATCAACTTCTGTGCACTGTTGCACCACTTAATGCAATTTTTCTCTGTTCTTCAGTTTTTGTTGATTTCAGATTTTTCATTTTTTTCTTTATTTTTATAAATAGCAATAATTGTTTTGTGCAATGAAAACCTCAACGAAATAATTTCTTGTCTGAATATTTATTGTACTTACGATTGGTACTTGTTGCTGTTGTCTTTTAGTCTTTGTCTATCAATCTATCTATCAGTATACCTGTCTATCTGTCTATCCATCTGTTGGTCAATATATCTGTCTATTTATCTATTTACCTATCTATCCATCCAGTTACGTTATCTATCCCCGTGGTCTGTCTCTCTACATATTTACCCATCAATCTGCCTGTCTATATTTTTAGCCAACCATCCATCACTCTCTCTCTCTCTCTCTCTCTCTCTCTCTCTCTCTCTCTCTCTCTCT
>NC_069001.1:36499922-36501383 GCF_001194135.2 Octopus bimaculoides
TATATATATATATATACATACATTATTGTTATTGTTATTATTATGTCCTGAGTTCAAATTCTACCAAGGTCGACATTGCCTTTCATCCTTTCAGGGTCGGTGAAATAAGTACCAGTCAAGTACTGGGGTCGATGTAATCGACTGCCCCCTCCCCCAAATTTCAGGCCTTGTGCCTATAATAGAAAGGATTATTATTATTATTATTATTGTTGTTGTTATTATTGTTCTGAGTTCAAATGCCACCAAGGTCACCTTTGCCTTTCATCCTTTTGGGGTTGATAAAATTAAGTACCAGTGAAACATTGGGGGGTCAATGCAATCGACTTGTCCCCCTCCCCTCAAATTTCAGTCCCTGTGCCTTTAGTAGAAAGGATTATTATTATTATTAAGGTGATGAGCTGGCAGAATTGTTCGCACAGCAAGCAAAATGCTTATCTGCATTTCTTCTGGAGTTGATGTCATTGCCTAACCCTAAAATTTCAGACCTTGTGCCTATATTAAAAAAGGATTATTATTATTATTATTGAAGAATTTTGCCATTTCTTTAGCAGATTTTTAATTGGTTCTCTCAGAAGATGTGTTCAATATCTTGGTTGGTATCTGGAGGTATCGGAAGAATAAATTACATATTCCTGATACTGGAGCCCTGTCTTAATAATTACAACAGGGCGAGAGAGAGAGAGAGAGAGAGAGAGAGAGAGAGAGATTCAAATGACACAATCTTTCTTACTTGGTCGTTCATGTTGCTAGAAATAACAGTCAAATCTGCTTCCATTCACTTCGTTCTCATCTTCAAACTGTAGTCTGAGATTATATAAAGAAGAATATGAAGGAAAAGAAAACACCTCCAAAAAGGCAGGATGGTCAAAGGTGGAATGCCTGTGATTGAGGAGGTTGCCTAGGGCTAAAAAAAACTGGAGAGAGACGAATAAAAAGAATCTGCTCCTTACAATAATACAGTATCTGTACAAATGGATGTGGTGGTGATGATAGTAGTGGTGGTGGTAGTAGTAGTAGTAGTAGTAATGGTAGTGATAGTAGTAGTGGGAGTGGCAGTCACTGTAGTAGTAGCCATGTCAATAGTAATGGTAGTAGTAGTAGTAGTTATATTGCTGGTGTGTATATAAGCAAAAGGATCAAGAGAAGCTGATGGAGCGAAATGGATGGAAAGGCTGGGATGGTGGTGGTGGTGGTGGCTGGAAGGGTGAAGTGGTAGTGGTGGTCGTGGGTGGGTGAGGTGTTTTCAAGGAAGAATCTATAACCAAAAATGGAAGCCATCCAAATAAATATAATATTGCCAACCAAATAAAATGAACTAAACTTCTGCAAGAGTGCAGCAGTTGGCAAAAACATTGACTTGTATTGCATTATTTCATTTGGTGGTGCTCGTTATTATTATTATTATTATTATTATTATTATCATTATTATTATTATTGTTGTTGTTTTTTTAATGAGAATTA
>NC_069001.1:36501666-36503031 GCF_001194135.2 Octopus bimaculoides
CTGTAATAAAAGTTTGCTGTGTGATCACTGAATGCTGCTAAAATACAAAGATACCTAATTAACATAAATTTAACCACACTGCAATCTCGGTTCCCATTGTCTTATTTTGTTTTGTTCTTTTTATTTTATTTATGTTTTGTTTTTTTGCTTAGTATCTCGTTGCAGGTTTATTAATTTATTAATTTTCCTGCAGTAAAGAAATAAAAAAAAATTTTGGAAAATACATATACATATATATATATTTATGTGTGTCTACACATACATACATACATATATATATATATATATATATACATACATCTGTAGATGTAGGCACAGCTGTGTGGTAAGAAGTTTGCTTCCCAACCACATGGTACTAGGTTCAGTCCCACTGCTTGCACCTTGGTCAAGTGTCTTCTACTATAGCCTTGGGCTGACCAAAGCCACATGAAACAGCTGTAAGCTAAGGAAGTTCATGATAATTTCTCTTTCTTTTGTCATTTTAATTTCTCATATGTATATGTCTCTGTGTGTGTTTATGTGTGTTTACATTTGCAGCTCTGAAAAATCATTGAACTATGAGTGGTGATGTTGTTGACATTTCCCCTATTGAAAAAAAAAATTTTCATCTGGAGATGTGTGGAGATTGATATGACCTGTGTAGTACTCAAGAAGGCCTGTCCTTCACAACAGAAATGTTAAGGCCACTATTCCTGGTGAAGAGGATTAACCTGCAAGAATTGTATGCCGGTGCCATGTCAAAAGTGCTCGTGCAGTGCCACGTTAAAAGCACCCAGCATACACTGTAAAGTGGTTGGCATTAGGAAGGGCATCCAGCTGTAGAAACCAAACAAAAGCAGACTGGAACCTGATGCTACTCTCTAGCTTGCTAACAATGGTCAAACTATCCAACCCATGCCAGCATGGAAAATGGACATTCAAGGAGGAGGTGGAGTATTTGATTGGCTCCTCTTCCACACACACGATAAAACTAAGTAAAAATTTAATGAGCGTTTTGTTAGCTTGGCCACCCTCGCACACAGTCTCACCCTGAATCCACCTGCTGAGTTAGAATCAGTGTGTATTGTGTAAGTGTAGCCTCCCGTTTGTTGAATTAAAATTGACGAGCACTTAATTGGCTCCTCACCCCTCACTCCTCCCACACATGCACGCAGTCATACTAAGTTAAGATTAATGAGCGTTTTGTTATCTTATCTCCCCACACACACACAATCGTTAAGTTAAAATTAACGAGCATCTCATTAGCATTCCCTCACATACATGCAATACTAAGTTAAAATTAACAAGTGTTTTGTTATCTACTTGCCCTCCCCCCGCCTCATCCCCTCCCACACACACACACACATACCATAATGTTAATTTAAA
>NC_069001.1:36503293-36504312 GCF_001194135.2 Octopus bimaculoides
AAAATCTTCTGCCCATCCACTAGGGGCATATTTTGGGATCATATTTATCGGTGCAGGCATAGCTGTGTGGTAAGAAGTTTGTTTCCCAACCACATGGTTTCAGGTTCAGTCCCGCTGTGTGCCACCTTGGGCAAGTGTCTTCTACTAAAGCCTTGTGAGTGGATTTGATAGAACAGAAACTGAGAGAAGCCCACCATATATATTTGTGTGTATGTGTGTATGTCTTTATGAGTGTTTGTCCTCTACCACCACCTGACAACCAGTGTTGGTTTATTTGTGTGCCCCCATCCAGGCTTTAAAAAAAATAATTACTGGAGTCAATTCATTCAACTAAAAATTCTTCAAGGTGGTGCCCCAGCATGGCCACGGTCTAATGGCTGAAACAAATGAAAGGCAAATGATAAAAAAGTTGCCCCATGGACTCGACACCCTGCAGTAACCAGGGGCAATGAGGAGCCCAAGAAAAACTGCGGATGTTTCTGAGTGAGATAAGGATTAGTCCGAGTTTAAACATACATGGCATGACATGTGTCTTGGAACATATGGCAAAGTATTGATTCCTCATTATCATCATCATCATCATCATCAGTCGATTGATTGATCGATAGATCAATCAACTTTGAAAAGATCGTCACCATGCGAAATATCAGGAATATGTTATTTCTCTGTTAAATTGAACACATCACCCAGCTCACTGCCCCACCCCCACCACCGCTACCACACATGCACGCCCCGACCAAGCTACCACTACCATCCGCACTGCCAATACCTCCCCTCCCTCCTCCCCCTCCAACCTTTTGCTGCTGATGTTATTCTGTTTTTCGTTCATTGTGCAGTTTCTAATTGCACAATAGTTGAATTGCAATTTAAAACATTGAACTTTTAAAATATTTTAAAACCAAAAACGAGGTTTTATTTTATTTTTTATTTTTTTTAACTGATTACTGTCTTTTAATATATTTTCTAAAATTTCAAATTTTTATTAATTAATTTATCTTTTTTTTTTATTTCTGCAAATT
>NC_069001.1:36504425-36506974 GCF_001194135.2 Octopus bimaculoides
TATATATATATATATCTACACACATGCATATATATATGTATATATACACAAACGTGGGGGGGGCCAAAATAAAAGGAAAAATCAAAATTCAGAAATTTTGATGATAATACCTCAAAAGTTGTTCTTGGATTAAAATATTCAAGAATATTTTATTGATTTATCGTTTATTTAAACTTATTTCTTTAATTTCCTTTTTTTTTTAATGTTTTTAACTTTGGTTAATCTTATATTTGCTGTTTTCAATCTGACCCTTCCACTTCGGCCACTCCCCACCTTTTTTATATTTAATTATTCGTATATTAATAGGCACTGACATGGTTGTGTGGTTAAGAAACCTGCTTCCCAACCAATGTGGTCTTCAGTTCAGTCCCATTGTGTGGCACCTTGGGCAAGTGTTTTCTACTATAGCCCCAGGCCAACCAAAGACTTGCGAGTGGATTTGATAGATAGAAACTGAAAGAAGCCTATAATGTGTGTATTTATATATGTGTGGCATAGGTGCAGGGATGGCTGCGTCATAAGAAGCTTGCTTCCCAACCACATGGTTCCGGGTTCGGTCCCACTGTGTTGTAACTTGGGCAATTGTCTTCTACCATAGCCTCACACCAACCAAAGCCTTGTGAGTGGATTTGGTAGATGGCAATTGAAAGAAGCTTGTTGTATATCTAAATGTATGTATCTATGCACATGTGTCTGTATTTGTCCCCACCATCACTGCTTGACAACCAGTGTTGGTGTGTTTATGTCCCTGTGACCTAGCAGTTCAGGAAAAGAGATCAACAGAACAAGTACCAGGTTTTAAAAAAAAGTACTGGGGTTGATACCTTCAACTATAAATTCTTCAGGCTGGTGCCCCAGCATGGCCACAATTTAATGACTGAAACAAGCAAAAGATATATAGATAGATAGATAGATATAACTGTAGATGTGTGTGGTGTTGGTTTATTTACATCCCTGTAACATATAAAGTGACCAATAGAATTAGTGTCAGGCCTTAAACATGCAAAGACAAGTATTGGGGTTGATTTGTTCATCTAGAACCTTTCAAGATGGTGCTCCAGCATGGCCCAGTCCAAAACACTGAAACAAGTAAAAGATACAAATATATATATATAGATATGAATATCTATATTCTAAAATCAAAACCTTTGATATTATTTCCCTACCCTAACTCACCCCTGTTAAAATACAGAATCCTTTATTATTATTTATTACAAAAATTTAACAAAAAAAACCTCTGTTTTCTCCTTTCCCCTCTCAAACCTACCCGCCTTCCTACCCTGCATCCTTCTGATCAATTTTGGGATGTTATCTATTGATTCTGTTTGGTACCAACAGATATGTAACTTTTATGGATTGTCTTAACGCTAGCTGCATGTAAAAATGTCTGCTGGCTGATTGAATTCACGCATCAATCGATAGGGTTTGTGGCGCAGGAAAATTATAAGTTGCCTATTGAGCCAATAAGTTAAAATGTTTACTTGTGTGTGTGTGTGTGTATCGTTTAACATCCATTAAATGATATGTATATAAATATATGTATATGTGTGTCTCTACATAAATAAATGAATGTAAATGTGTGTACATGTGCATATATAAATATGTATGTATGTATGAGCCAATAAGTCAGAATGTTTATTTGTATGTGTGTGTAACTATGTTTTATATATATATATATATATATATATATATATATATATATATATATATATCATTTGACATCTGTTAAATATGTATATAAGTATGTGTGTATCTATGATTAAATGAATGTAAATGTGTTTGTATGCATATATATACATGTATACATATATGTGTGTGTGTATGTATGTATTATTAGAATCATGAATATTAATGTATAAGCCATATTTCATAATAATCCTTGATCGTTAATTCATAAATTAACTTAGAGAACATCTTGGCCATTTTTTGCTATGTTGCAATAAATTTCTGTTGTTTCCAACTCATCTGTTTGTTGAGAAGACAGTTGATTTCTCTCACTTACATTTTCTTTGAGAAGCCCTGTTAGAATTAAACCTAAATCTGTGGCCCTCCTCTTTTGACTCTTCTTAGCCCTTTTGATATCAATCTATGTGAGACTGTCCCTAGTTCTATAATACAAAATTTTTTGGTTGCAAAGTGATCTTATTTAGAACTTTCCATCAAAATTTCACAATAATTTATTTTCCAAACACTAGGTTAAGACTGTCTTTCAACAGAAATATGATAATGAAAGGGTTAATTAAGAGTTGTTAAGGGAATATAAAAAAACCTTGACAATGTAAATATGTTAATAGTTACCATGGGTAGCAAAAATTACACAAAAAAACAGGATATCACACCCGTTTCATAGGTAGAGATACCCAAGTTAAAGTGATGCATTTTGAGTAGATATGAATAATAACAATAAATAGAGCAAAACGCATATAAATAAAAGTTCCTTTAATTCCTACATATGTTTCAAAATATATGTGTACTCTACTCCAAAGAAGTAAGAGCTGCTGGAATTCCACATATATTCATCGTCAGGGAACCAACATATAGAAGCAAAA
>NC_069001.1:36507160-36510423 GCF_001194135.2 Octopus bimaculoides
GAATATATGTGGAATTCCAGCAGCTCTTACTTCTTTGGAGTAGAGTACACATATATTTTGAAACATATGTAGGAATTAAAGGAACTTTTATTTATATGCATTTTGCTCCATTTATTGTTATTATTTATATATATATATATATATATATATATATACACACACACAGACTATAGGCTTCTTTCTGTTTCCATCTACTAAATCCACTGACAAGAGTTTGGTCAGCCCAAGGCTGTAGTAGAAGACGCTTGCCCAAGGTGCCACACAGTGGGATTGAACCTGGAACCATGTGGTTGGGAACCAAGCTTCTTACCACACAGCCACACCTGTGCTTATGTTCCTTTAAATTATGATGATGATAATGACGACGTTGATGGCTTCATTGAACAAAGTCAATAATTTAAATAACCAATGTTATTTGTTTTGGCTTTTTTTGTTTCATTTTATTCGTTATTTTATTAATTCATTTATTTCTGTACTATTATCACTTTTATTATTATTGCCGTTGTTTTTCTCTCTTTTTTTTTTGTCTCTTGAGGGGAGGGGCATGTGTTTTGTTTTATTGAAGTGTGGTCTTTCTTTTCTCTCCCTCTCTCTCTCTCTCCCTCTCTTTCTATCTCTCTCTCTCTCTCTCAGTCAAAGCCAAATTGGATTATATTTATAAGTTCTTTATGACAATCTATTTAATACAGCTTTTGTTTCCGAAAACATTCGGATATTCGTTCTGTAATAATTGTTGTCTAAATTTAAAAGTTATTCCTGTCTTATTCTGAGATACCTTGAAAAATGTAAATAGGTCTTTTTTTATTTCTTTTTCCTTTTCTTTTTTTTTTGGGTTTCTTTTTTTTTATTAACCACAAATCTTTATTTTCAATTTCCTTGTTTTGCCTTCGTTTAATTAACTGGAAATTCATTTCAACCCTATTCAACCACCACCACCACCACATACACAGAAATAGTCAGGTTTTGTAACAGAGTTTCTATGATTAGCCTACTCACCCTCCTCCTCTTTTGTTGCCATTGTTGCAATGCTTTTCGACATACAGTGTGTGTGTTTGTGTGTGTGTAAGTGGGATTGAGAGAGAGAGAGATAGAGACAGGTTCTTGTGTATATATGTGAGTTGTATGATGTAAATATATATACATTATGTTATATATTATATATATTATGATGCCTGTGTGTGTGTGTGTGTATATATATATATATATATATATATATATATATATATATAGTATATTATGTATATGATATATGGATGTTAAATGATAATGATGGTGATAAATGCTATATTGTATACTTATATATGTGCATATATATATATCATCATCATCATTTAATGCCCGTTATCCACGCTGGCATGGGTTGGACGGTTTGACTGGGCTGGCATGTTGGAAGGCTGCACCAGGATCCAGTCTGATTTGATGTGGTTTTCTATGGTTGGATGCCCTTCCTAACGCCAACCACTCTGAGAGTGTAGTGGCTGCTTTTATGTGCCACCAGCACGGATGGTATTTCTATGTGTGTTTCTCTCGTGTGTGTATGTGTGTGAGATAAAATAAAGATTCTATGTGTGTAATTTTGAATTTGTGTATATATGTATATACATGTGAGTGTGAGTGTGTACATGTATACGTTTGTGGAATCAAGGGTTTCCAGCTCAGTCTTAAAGACCAGCACTTAAGAACCGTATTACTAAAAATTACTAAAAGCTAAAATTACTGGTCAGTGATTGACCAAAAGGGTCCTTTAAGTTCAAAACGCCAGTTACCAGACACAGCACAACACATACACATCCTCTTGTACTTTTAATCAGGTTTTGCTAATACCTGCTGTGAGCGTTTTATAGGTATTCTCTCTCTCTGTCTCACACATACACACATACACACAGATTTGCACTCCTTCTTGACATTAATTCCTGTTTTGTACAGAAGAAGTATGAAGCCATGAAGCCGTACAGCTAATCACATTGTAATTATAAATTATGTCGTATCAGAGGGTGTTTTGCTGTCGGGGATTTGGAAAAGCTGAGAAATGTCTGAATTACCAAATATGAGAAGACACACACACACACACATATATATATATATATATATATATATATATATATATTTATTACTTGGAAACAAAAATTTGTATAAAACAGTCTACGCAGAAATGGTTTGCATCTATTCATTTATCTAGAACCATCAGCAGGAAGTTAATCTGTTTTCAGATATAAATGGAAAATAATTATTCAATATACAAGATTCTAAATTTTTCAGATTTAATATATGTGTACGTGTTGTCAATATTTAAAATGAAATTTAAGTATGTACACGTGTGTGTTTATGTATGTATGTATATATGCATATGTGTGTGTGTATAGAGAGATAAATACAATCCAGGGAACCAAGTGTAAGAGGATAGTAATCTCGAAGCTTTTGTGCAGCTCGTACAAACGACGGAAGGTGGACAACATGCAATAAAACAAGTTTATCAACCTTCTAAGTTACACATTTTGTTCTTCATTGAAATCAAAATAAATTTCAATAAGCTGACAATCACCATGCAATTCACATTTAGCAACTAAAGTTGCTAAAAATGTGAATAAAAATGCAAGAAAATAAGGAATGGAACAGGTAAAACACACACTACAAATGTTTCATATCAAAGTGATGCTTGTTACAGAAGTTGTAACATACACAGAACCAGCTTAGCTAATCTTCAGGTCCTATTACCTATAAGTTGTTTACATTCTTGCATGGAGATGAACAAATATATGTATTTATAGTTGTCCCATAAATTTTCAGAAGTCAGAAAGAAACAACTAGGCATATGTTAGGTAACAGAGCAGGTCAACTATTTATGCACGTCTTCATGTCTCCATTTAGTTGTGTCTGATGATTGTTAATATATTTCTCCACAACGGGAAAGGTTCTTCAACATGAAACCATTTGCTTACATAAATTCACTGTTATAAGACTATCATCATCATCATTTAATGTCTGCTGTCCATGCTGGCATGGGTTAGACAGTTTGACAGAAACTGATTAGCCCACTGAGCTGCACCAGTCTCCAGTCTGATTTGGCAATGTTTCTACAGCTGGATGCCCTTCCTAATGCCAACCACTCCGAGAGTGTAATGGGTTCTTTTTATATGCCAGTGGCACAGGTGCCAGTTATGTGACACTGGCATCGGTCATGACTATGGTTTTTCTTGGCTTCATGTGTCTTCGTAAATACTACATTTATATTATATAAATTATATATATATATATATATATAT
>NC_069001.1:36510741-36511880 GCF_001194135.2 Octopus bimaculoides
TGTTTGGCTCTGAATGTGTGACAGAAAACAAAGGACCACAACCTATAGCACGATTCTGGAAGGCATGTGCAGTCATGAAAAGCAGATATAAAATTATATGGCTGATGATGGTGGTGTTGATGGTGATGATGGTGATGACTATTGTCACTGCTGGTGAGGAGGAGGAGGAGAAGGATATCCAATGCAATAAATATTGGCAATGATGATGGTGTAGAAGACGATGATGATAGTGAAAACAATGCTGACAACAGCTGTGATGATGAGGATAATGATGGGAGCAGCCACTCATAGACTCGCTGTGCTGCGTGAAGGAACAAAAGTGGGTGGGGACACGGGGAGAGAAAAAATTAAAATGAGATGCTCACAAGTAGAACATTTTAGATCATAAATATCCTCCCTCAGGACTGACCTAGGGCTAAACAACATCATCACACACACACACAAACACAGCTGGTGCAGTGTTCCTCTCTGTTAAATTTTGATGCATCCAAGATAGCTTTGGCACTAATTACCGATCCATATGGACAAATACAAATAGTTGGGTTTTTTTTATATATTGTATATATATTTTTATATACTCTCTCCCCTCCTCCTCTCTCTCTCCACCATTTGTTTAGTATTGGGTATTATTTTCTGGTGTGTGCGTAGGGTGGGGTACGATGTATTGCGTTTTTCTGGACGGGTATCGTTTACAGGGGGTTGAGGTTACTGATAGGCTTTGTGAAACCTTAGGAAAATAATATTGTTTGCCATCATACATACACGCTTACACATGCAAATATTTGCACATACATGCACACATACATATACAAATATGCATAAATATACAAGCAAATATGCGACACACGTACACACTTATGTGTTGTATATATTTGTGTGCTTATATATATACATACACACACACATATATATATATATATACACACATATAATTGTGTGTGTCTGTATATATATATATGTGTGTGTGTGTGTGTATATATACACGCACACATAATTATAAGCTTTCACCATATATTGACTATATAAAATAATCTAATAGAGCATATAAACTCCCAACAGAAACAAAATTGAGTATTAGTATGCATGGGAATTGAACACACACTCATATATATACATACACACACACATATATATATATA
>NC_069001.1:36512000-36517857 GCF_001194135.2 Octopus bimaculoides
GTGTGTGTGTGTTGAAATGCTTTAACTGATGACGGTTTACGTAACACATGCATTTCCTACTATATATTATGAAAATACAAAAGGTACATGTTAAATGATTTCAAGATATCACTATTTGGCTTGACTTCATTATTACAGCTTTTATAAATATATATATATATATATATATATATATATAGTCTGTTGAGATGATTTGGTAGCATAACATCTAATAATGTAATGGCATGTCTTTTCTACTCCTCTGATGAGATTTTGCCCAATATAATGTTTTTAATTACTGGAATTTAATTCTTTGGGGAAAATGGAAACGGCTGTAAAAGAATATGTTGAATTTTTGCATTTAATGAATTATATTAATGCTACATTTTCATTTTCTGAATTTTAATTTATATGTATATATATATATATATATACATACATACATACATATAGCAGGATTCTCTTTTCCATATGTTTGTCAGTAGATTCATTCACATCTACTCATAAAGCTTTTGGTCTATAGAAGAAAGCACTTGCCCCAAGAGACACCATACACACATGCACACACAATGGAACTGAACTCATAACTACATGGCTGTGACACAAACTTGTTGACCATGCAGCCTATATAAGAATTAACGAATATATAGACAAAAACTCCACAATGCTAATGTGGTGAGAACATCCCCACAACTACCAGTCAGAACTTGTGTTTTATTAAACATTAAATAATATACATCGACTCTATTTCATAGCTATTTTGTCCACTTTCCCTCTTTCTGTCTGTTCTTTCCTCCGTCTCTCTTTCCACCCATCCCACCTCTTATGTGCCATTTATGTATGGAAAATATAACAAATGTCGTAACTCTTGTTCTGGGTATTTAGCTACACTTATGCTTAATTAGTTGTGAAACTCAAAAGAAAAGTCTTCTAACCAACTCTCTTCACAACGCCATTATGTTTCCTTATTCGTTGTATTATTTCCGCATTTTAATTGAACATAATGATTTGATTGATTGATTTTTTTTCTTTCTTTTCTTCTGGTGGTGCAAGGAGAGAAGAGTTCTGTTTTTCCTTTTATCTTTCTCTTTTTTTTTCTTTTCTCCTATTCTCTGTCAAACTAACTTCTTCATAGACTATATATGATGATATTTCGTTCAGTTCGTTACCAAGGCATTTAGTTTTCTGTCCAAGTAATTATTATATTCAAATGCGATCTTGCCACACAGCTATAAGTGTCCGCAGAATATAAGTCATACAAATTACTGGTGAAATTTACCAGACATTATTCCTGCAGACTTACCGCCAACTTCTCTCTCTTTTCTCCACCAACTTTTCTGTCTTTTCTTCTCTCCCAGTTTCTCTTGGCTTTCCTTTTTTTTTTTTTTTTTCCTTTTTTTAACCACCCCCTTCTCTCTCTCGTTCTCTTTAAGCCCCAATTCTTTCTTCTATCTAAGACAATGACTTACTACAAGCAAGTTGCTTTAAAACAACGTTGACAAAGAAAAAAACGACAAAGCACGAGAGAAGGAGGCATAATCGATGAAGACAATTGCTTATTGATAGAAACTGATAGATATCTTATGCATAATTTAAAGACCAGTGTCTGTTTTCCGAACATGGATATCAGCAAGGAAAATCTGCTTCTTGGTAAATTTAAAATTGGCATTAAAAATGGTATGTCGAACAAGTTCCTGAAGATAAAAAATATAAGTACATAGTCATTCAATAAAAATTGTATCGAATATATGTGTGTATTTATGTTTGTGCATGTATGTACATATATATATATATATATATATATTTTTTATTTAAAATGGCAAGGAAAATGTTTCCATTGAAGTTAAAATCTGATCAAATTTTAACTTGAATGGAGTCTTTTCTTGTGATTCAAGATTTCAAGATCTCTGGGTTTTGGTGAGTTTTCTTTTAGATCTTATTTTGAAAAATATTTGTCACGAATTCACGGAACGACAAAGTAGTTTTCAAGAACTTTTTAATTTCCTTCTCCAGTTACTGAACCATGTTCTGTTTCATGTTTAAAATCAGATGACCATGTCTCTTCTAAGACATTTACAGTTCACAGTCCACAAGACAAGGAAGGCTCTACATGGTGGCTCAGTTTGCTAGAAATAGAAGTCAAATCTTTTCCAAATAACACTATCATTTTTTTTTTCTTTACTATCCCTTTTTACTTTTTTCTGTCATTGGACTGCAGCCATGCTGGAGCACTGCATCGAAGGGTTTTAGTCAAACAAATTGCTCCTAGTGCTTATTGTTTTTCTTAAATCTAGTCCTTATTCTGTCAGTTGCGTTTGCTGAACTACCAAGTTATAGGAGCAAAAACAAACCAACTGTGTGGAATGACAAACACATGCACATATTCATTACCTACATATGTGTGTGTATGATAGGCTTCCACACAGTTTCCATCAACCAATTTCACTCTCAAGGCTTTAGCTGGCCTGGGACTATAGTAGAAAAAAACTTGCCCAAGGTGCCACACTGTGGGACCGAACTCAAGATCATGTGTTTGGGAAGCAAATTTCTCACCACACAGAAGGGACCACTATGGAAAGAAAAGGGATGTAAGTGACAGAAGTGGCTAAAGAATACTGGAGGGGAAGGGATCTGGGACTGAGATAAGGGACAGTGGTAAAAATATAAATATACTGAAATCAGAGCAGAGCAGGGGCTACTAGTTTAATTAAACCCCCACCCAAAGAAAAATAAAGCAGGGATCAGAGCAAGATTGAAATAACAAAGGGTATAAACATTTAGAAAGATATTTGTCATCTCATGAAGTTGTCCCTTTAAAAACAAAAAAAAAAGAATTAATTAAAAATATTTTTTTAAATAGAAGGAAATGGGATTATCTCTGCGAAGATTGCTAACGAGAAAGATTATGATTTTTTTCCCCTTTAAAATTGATGAAATATCTGTGAAGAAATAACGATAATGTATTCGTTATTTTGAAGCATTTTAATATTTATTTGTCTATTGCAAACGAGTTAAAGAAAGTCAGAAAAGACAGCTTCTATATTCAAAAAGACGTATATAGATGTGTGTGTGTGTGTGTGTGTGTGTGTGCGTATATATATATATGTGTGTATATATATGTGTGTGTGTGTGTATATATACATACATACATACATACATACATACATATACATACACATATACATATATATATATGTATATATACATTATATATATATATATACACATATATATATATATACACACACTTATTTATATATATATATATATATATACATATATATATACACACATATATATTTATATACACACACACACACATATATATATACACATATATATTTATATATACACACACACACATATATATACACATATATATATATACACACACACATGTATTTATATATATACATATATATATTTATACATACACACACGCACATATATATACACACATGCACACATATGTTATATGTGTGTGTATACTTATATACATATATACTTACATACATACACACATGTATACACATATAAATTACAAACATACATGCACACACATATATAAAAATCATATGAAACTTAATAAGTATTCGCTTCTTCAAAGTTTAAATATTTACATAAGTACCGCCAGCAATATATGAAAGATGTATTTCATATGATGTTGATGTTCTTGTTGTTGCTGTTCATTTTATATTTTTTCTTTTCATTTTTATTCCCCTCTTCTTCTTCTTCTTCTTCTTCTTCTTCTCTCCAGCAGCAAATAATAATTATTACTGCGTGTTTTCTTTTATACTATCAGCTGCAGCTATATAAATAAGTTTATTTAGTTTCGGATTAGTTTTTGTGTGTGTTTGTATGTGGTGTTGTTGTTTATCTCAGTAGTAGTCCGAGGAAGACTTAGACCAGAGATTTTTATCTCTGTAATTTGACGAAAGTTAAGTTTGTATCTCGACATGATGTCTTGTTCAAAAGCCTGCCAATGTACGGACGTGTCTTGTTTTTTAATCTGTCAAACTTTTCAATAACAAAATGTGATGCTTATTTTATTTATCTTTATTTTGTGTGTGTATGTGTGGAGTTTTTGTTGTTGATTTTTTTTTTTTTACCAATTTACACTTGTGCACATGAACATGCACATGCACCTTGCTCCCCCACTCCTTGTATGCATGTATGCATGTCTACACAAACACACAGAATTAAGGTTATGTTTGGTTATAGTTTTAATTTGATTTCGTACATGCAACATGGAGGCAGCGAGCTGGCAGAAACGTTAGCACGCCGGGCAAAATGACTAGCACTGTTTTGTCTGCCGTTATGTTCTGGGTTCAAATTCCACCGAGGTCGACTTTGCCTTTCATCCTTTTGGGGGGCGATAAATTAAGTACCAGTTATGCACTGGGGTCGATGTAATCGACTTAATCCGTTTGTCTGTCCTTGTTTGTCCCCTCTATGTTTAGCCCCTTGTGGGCAATAAAGAAATAAGAAACATGAAGACTTTGGCAGGTTTTGCATTGAGGAAACGCAACCAGTGGTATATATGGGTAACATGGAATGGATAAAATAAGGAATTGAAGCTGGGGTGTCATCTCTACTTCCATCACCATCAGTGTTTTAATGTCCTATTTTGCAGCCCTTCATGGAAGTAGATTCGCTTCAACCAGATCCTTTCCCTATTGCTAACCGCTGTGTGTGTATGAGTATATATATATATATATATGTGTGTGTATGTGTGTACATATGTATGTGTGTATATATGTCGTAAAAATAAAGTCAAACCAAAGAGTGATATTCTGAAATCATTTAATACATGTTTCAAGTTTGCATGATATATTAGAGGAAATGCATCCATTACGTAAACCGTCCTCAGGTAAAACATCACAAGCTATCTCACCTAGACTCTACTTGTGCAGATTGCTCTAGTAACAATTTGGAGGAGTTTGTTATATTTGACTCAAGTTCAAAATTCTGGTATTGTGTACTGCTTCTAAGCATAACACAATTTGCCTGTGTACACTTACTCACACACAATGGATTTCCATAGAGCTTTTTATCTACCAATTCCTCCTACAGTACATTGTTATACCCAAGGTGCCATGTGGTAGGACAGACCCCCCCCCCCCTTCCAAAAAAACCCATATATAAAGTAGGTTGTGTTCAAATCCAAGCTGTGTTTATTTGATTCTCTGTCTGAAGAATTTCTAACAGGAGATATCTTACATGTTTTCTACCACATATACAATTCTGTAACTCCTATTAGCAAATGAAACATGTTTAATGGTGAATAAATAATGCCAAACAATTTCCAATCTCCTGTTTTGATATTGATATATATATATATATATATGAGTGGTTGGCATTAGGAAGGGCATCTAGCTGTAGAAACGATGCCAAATCAGACTGGAGCCTGGTACAGCCCCTCAGCTTACCAACCCATGCCAGCATGGACAACAGACATTATATGATGATGATGATACACACACACAGATGTATACACGCATATATATAGATTCAAAAATCTTAATTCTGTATATAAGAAATCAATGCTATTTATTTATAAAAAAATTTTTGTTGTTTCCGTTTTTTTTTTTTTTTTTTCATTTATTTTTGAAGTTTATAAAGAAATAAAAAGAAAATTAAAGTTACAACAACAACAATACAAAATGTGAATATGATATTCTCTGATATCCGCACTAACAATGAAATAATGGTGAGCGTGTTTATAAATGAGAGCATATAATTATTTGTTTCCTCAAAGACCATTCTAGAACAATATTCCAAATCAATATTAATCGAAATATCAGGAATTCTAAGCAATGGTTTTGCTACTTGCTATATATATAGCTTCTTTTAGTTTTTTTTTATATTTGTTTCAGTC
>NC_069001.1:36518163-36521525 GCF_001194135.2 Octopus bimaculoides
ATATATATGCATATGTGTAAACAACATGAAGTGTGATATATAATATATATATACACACATATGCACACACATGATGGGCTTCTTTCAGTTTCCGTTTACTAAATCTACTCACAAGGCTTTGGTTGGCCCAAGGCTAGAGTAGAAGACACTTGCCCAAGGTGTCATACAGTGGGACTGAACCTAGGACCATGCCCACACCTATAAAAATGCTTTCCCATGCCAGGAATTGAACCCTGGCCACTTTGGTGAAAAGCCAACACTCCTATGAATTTCAGTCTACTTTTTCTCCATTTGACATTTTACTGTAACTAACCAATTTGTGATTTCCATCTGTGAGTCTTTCACAATATTTGCTTTAAACCTTTTCCTGTCCAAAGCATTTTCATAAATTCATCCCAAACGTCCATGCTTGTTTGCAGACTCTTATTTATCCTTTGCTTCATTCGTTCTAAGTAATATTAAGCTTTCCTTTTTTTTTTATAAATCCCAAGTTACTTTGGCAGTTGACAAAAATAGGGAATGTACATCATATATAATGCATGAATGCCAGAAAAAATATGTCCTGTGAGTCACAAATATAATACTCAGGGTTAATAAAATAATTTTCTCGTTATTTATTTGGTATTTGGAACATAAATTTAACATGAAATTTTGATGGTGGTTTTTAATTTAGTTCACTTTTAAAACAGGTAGTTTATATCATGGGTCCAGGAGTGTTTTCAGGGTTTAGGAACTTGTAAGTCAGCAGGCTGGGAACCAGAGGTTTGGTCCAAATGTTTGTCATTCTATAAAAAGCAAAGAAGGATCCACTTAACAATCTCTTATTTAACCCTTTGCTTTTCATCATCATCATCATCTTCGTTTAACATCCGCTTTCCATGCTAGCATGGGTAGGACGATTTGACTGAGGACTGGCGAACCAGATGGCTATACCAGGGTCCAATCTGATTTGGCAAAGTTTCTACAGCTAGATGCCCTTTCTAATGCCAACCACTCCGAGAGTGTAGTGGGTGCTTTTACGTGCCACCGGCACGAAGGCCAGTCAGGCGGTACTGGCAACGGCCACATTCGCTTTTATTTCAATTACTTTTGAAAATAATGAAGAAGAAGCCTTTCCTTGTCCAAAGCATCTTCATAAGTTTATCCTAAATGTCAGTTTGTTTTCAAATTTTTAGTTAGCGCTTCTTTCTTTAGTATGCTCGGAGTAATACAAAATTTTCCTTTCGTAACTCTGAAATTACTCTGGTTGTAGAAAAAAAAGAAATAGAAATGTCTATTTTACATGATATATAGATGCCAGGAAAACATGTCTTGTGTATTCCATATGATACACAGGGCAGGCAAGGAGTTAAATTGAAAAAAAATATATACACTGCTAAATTTTAAAGCAAATGAAAACTTAAGGAGAAAATTTTCTATAAAAAAATTCTAGAAAAAATATTTAAAAAATAAAAAAATTTAAAAAAAAGCAAAATACTTGGCAGGAACTAATTAATTACATGGGGTATTTATTAGATTTATTTATTCAATGTTGAATATTTTATTCTTTTAATAATCTCCAGTTTTTTAATATTTCTAATAGCTTCTTTTTTTTTTCCCTTAATCTGTAGATGAGATTTTAAAGAACCGAGATATCTTTATAGAAAAGAAAATAAGCAATTCCACTAATAATAATAATAATAATAATTACTAATTTTGTTTTTTTCCTGAATGTAATCATTATAGTAGATAAGTTTTGACTATAATCACTAATGATCACTAAATATTAAAAAGTTTAATTAATATTATAGGAAAAAACTTGAAATGAATGAAAGGAATTAACTGCCAAATTCTTTGTATCAAATAAAGAACTGGTTTACCTTTGATTGTTGGGAGAGAACATCATTAACCCTTTAGCATTTAAACTGGTCATATCTGGTCCAAATATTCTATTTGTTTTATGTTCTAACTGGCCAGCTCTTGCCTCTCACACCTACCTTACAATGTCATTCTAAAAATATACACTCATTGAAAGCTGCAAGATAATACAGGATTAATTCAAATCAAGGTGAATAAATAAGGATTAAATTTTACTTGACAGAGTAATCTGAATGCTTCTTTGTTTTGTCATTTGACCAAAACTTAGAATTTTATTTGGACAACTCATAGCTCTGGCATTATTGGTTCTTTTTGTAGCATTAGTCATTGTGCCATGGCCATGCTGGGGCCTCTAAGAATTTTCTCCAGCATGCTAATGATTCTGCTAGTTTGCTACCTTGAACGAATTCCAGTTTCAAACTTTGGCACAAGGCCAACAAGTTCAGCAGAGGCAGTTAGTAGATTACACCGAAGCCAGTGCTTAACTGGTATTTGTTTTATCGACCCCAATAGTCAACTGGTACTTGATTTATCAACCCTGAAAGAATAAGGCAAAGTTAAACTTGGTGGAATTTGAACTCAAGGCATGAAGATGGACAAAACGCTACTAAGCATTTTGACGATGCGCTTTGTCAGCTCACCCCCTTGACCAGAACAAGTATTGCCACAGCATTTTGAGTCCAGTGCTCTACCGGTTCTGCTGAATCACTGCTTAGTTGGTTATCATATAAATATAAACTTGCTTGAGAAACTCCAGGTCAGCTAACAATGTTGCAATAAGAGAAGCCATTGTGATTGTTGAGGAAAAGAGAGATAAAACTCATATCTTGAGAACCAGGAATGGCTGTAGAAAGAAAACAGAGCAGTTTCAGGGTTAGGTGAGGGTTTCAAGTTGAGCTTGGCTAAAATCTTTGTTTTAAAATAATCAGAAAGGCTTCGGTATTAAAAGAAGCACAATAGAATGTGTATTATATTGGTCTTGGATTACTTAACATTTCCTTATTTGAACTCTTTAAGTGCAGGCTGAGATGGAAGTACTTAAAGATTATAAAGGTTTCCTTTAGGCAAGTTTTGGGTAAGAAATAATGAAAAAAAGGGAGAGAGAGAGAGAGAGGGAAAAGAAGGAGCTAGGTAAATAAATATATGTTTACAAGAATATACATGTATATATATGTATATATATATATATGTATATGTATATATTTCATCCAAGCAAATTAACCGTTCCTAATACAGAGGAACTGAGGAATGGTACAGTGTGGAACAATGATGGATAAAGGTTTATCTATGCTTGGGGCAGTGGCGACCATTTTTATGGTGGGGTTTTTGTCTCCTGAAATAGGATTCTATAGCTTGAAGTCCTTAAAGTGCATGTGTTGAGTGGTGGTGGGAGGGGTGTAAGATAGCGAAACCAAAACAATATCCCAAGCAACTTAAGAATTTCTCCGTTTTTGCTTGTTTGTTTGTTGTTTTTTACTGTTTTTTTTTTTTTTTTTTTTTTTTTT
>NC_069001.1:36521603-36524103 GCF_001194135.2 Octopus bimaculoides
CCCCCCCCCTCGATAGCTGGAAAGAAAGACAGAAAGAGGATAGATAGATAGATAGATAGATAGATAGATAGATAGATAGATAGAATGATAAAGAGAAAGAAAGTCTGATAGATGGATAGATAGACTGATAGGTAAATACATACATACATACATACATACATACATAGATGGAAAGAAAGATAGATAGATAGATGAATAGGTAGTTTCTTTGACAGCTGGTTAGTATATCTTCTTTCACCAACGGTTCTATCTTCTTCTTCTAAATCATATTTGTCAAATGTTTCTCACTTTTATTTTCATTTCTTTCCATCCCTGTTTTGAATTTTTCAAATTATAAGTTAATAACTGCAAAGATTTTTCAATGTAAATTAATACTGGACATTATAAACATCAATTTGAGACAGAAAAGAGAAACGGGACCCATCCAATATCTACTTAATTGGTGCTTGTAATGTTTAAGTATCTTTTTACATACAAAATATTTCAAAAATGTTTATTCTTTCAATAAATTTCTAACACATTAACAATGTTTTGTTTTTTTTATATTGTAATGTAGTATAGAATAAATCTATAGATTTTAGCCAACATTTCACATGTGGCTTTAAACATCCTTACTCTAGGGTCTCTTTGGCAGCTGAGTATCCTACTTAAGTTTTATTTTTGGTGTGGGGATAAAGTAGGATAAAATAAATCTATAGATTTTAACCCACATGGCACATGTAAATTAAACATCCTTACTCTGGGAATTTCATTGGCAACTGAGTACCCTGCTCAGGTGGGGGTTTTTTTTGGGGGGGGGGGCATAAAGTAAGATAGAATAAATCTATACATTTTAGATAACATTGCCCTGGTGAATTAAACATCCTTACACTGGGATACCATTGGCAATCAAGTTTCCTGCTTAATGTTTTCTTCTTTGTTTGGCTTTCAGCCAGAGGATTGTGGTCATGCTGGGGCATAGCCTTCAAAGAGTTTTAATCAATCACACCAACCATTTTTTTTCAGTCAGGTATTTATAAAATATAGATGTTTATTAGTGAAACCTCTAATTGGTTAAATCTGATTGAGCTGAACCTATACATGTTACATATTTGAATAAATCTTTCTTCAACTCACAAATAACCTAAGTCTGTCCTGCTCAGTTCTTTGCAAAGATCTATCGATTCTATGCTTTAGGGAAGGGGGCCCTTCCATGGGTCCCTTGAACAAAGCAGTTATGGGCACAGATATGCCTCCATTTCTTGTCATCCTTTGTTCTTCAAGCATGGATGAAGCCCTTCAATAAATCCACATCCTGCTAGAAATATCAGCCAAATTGTATTTTACTATGTTAAGAAAAGAAGGATACAATGGATAGTCTAGTCATGAATGGTGTACATAATGCTCCAAAAGTTAAGAAAATGGCAACAGGGTGGCCATGGATGTATTGTTTTTGATATCTCTGCAACAGCTAAAACCACCATCACAGCAATCACCATCCAAAAGACGATTCTCGTTTTACAATTTTACTCGTTTTTCTCCCTTATGTGTTATGGCCATGCTACAGCACCAACATTAATGATCTCCTTTCGTTCTTTCTTACACCAAACCATTTAATACTGCCATATGATATCATCATCCCCACCACCACCACCATCTCGCTTCGACACTCCTCTTTTCTCTCTCTCTCTCTCTTCCTCCTCCCCACTCTACTATACGTCATACTTGATTGAAGAAACAAGACATATTCCACTGGTTGATAATATCCATTTATCCAATAATCCATTTGATAGGAATATATTATGGTACTTCAGGAACAAATGAACATTAACTCCTCACTAGCATGCTATATCAACTTTCTGGAGCTTTATCTCTCTGTCTACTTGTCTGCCTGTCTGTGCCAGTCGGTCTATCTATCTTTCTGTCTTCCTATCTATCTATCTGTTTATCTATTCATCTATGTTTTTGTCTATCTATTCTTCTATCTATCATTTTCTCCAAATATCTATCTATCTATGTATATGTATGTCATACTATCTGTTGATCTATCTATCCATCCATTCATCTCTCTGTCTGTCTATCTGTCTATCTATTGGTCCATCTATCTATCTGTTTGATTATGTGTTTGTCCAGCCATTTGTCCATCCATTCACATATCCCTACATCCATTTTTCTATTTATATAACTATCGATCCACACAAGTGTGTATCGTTCATCCTTCTAGCCATCCATCCATCTGTCCATCCTTTTTGTCCAGCTAACCATTCATTCATTCACACACACACATACACACATATATAGCTTTCTATCCAAATTTCCATTTATCCATGTATATCTATCTGCCTGTTTGCCTCTCTATCTGTTTTCTATCTACCTATCTATCCATCTATCTATCCAACCAAACATCAGTCTATGTCTATATTTATCCATCTTCCTATCCATTCATTATGTGTGTATTTATTTATTTATCCATCCATCCATCTACACACATATCAAACTGTATATCTATCTATCTATCTAT
>NC_069001.1:36526601-36527875 GCF_001194135.2 Octopus bimaculoides
TATTATTTGTATTAGTGTGTTTAGTGATTGTTATTAATAAACAGTGGTTGGGGGGGGCAGTGGTGGTGGTGGTGGAGGTGATGGTGGCGGCAGCGGCGGCTGGGAAGGACCCTAATATTATCTCAGTTTCCAAACAAACCAATTCTACTTCCCAACTTCAAATATCACTCGGAACAGGTTTTTCTTTATACAACAGAGGCTTCTCTCAGTTTCCATCAACCATATCCACTCACTGAAGCTATTATAGAAGACAGCTGCCCAAAGTACCATGCAGTGGGATTGAACCCACAACCACATGAACGCAAAGCAGCCTTCTTAACCACACACACCCATTTGTTTTCTTTTCTTCGTTTTTCTTCTGATAAAGGACGAATGTCCAAAATGTTAAGTTCCTTTTCCTTTGTTTTTAAGTGTTAAGCTAATAAGATATGTTTTTCACACTTGTTCCTCCTGATTTGCCCGTGTGTGTGAGTTTATATACACATATATATATTTATGTACAGGGTGCAATGGGTAAATTGTCTCCATTTTGTATTTTTAATTTTGCAAATGCACATTGTTTGTTTTTTTTATTTTGTCATAGTATGGTAGGGTTAGTTGGGCACCATCTAAGACAAACACCACCATCACACTATTCACTCTGCCAGAAATTTGGAAACGATATGTTGAACTGCTTGGCATTTGCACTGGGAGCTCCAGCCTAAGGTTCAACACAGAGACCTACATCAAGGGCCTGGAGGAGGTTGTGCTGCCATGGGTCAAGAGGGTGGCTACTGGAAGACCCTATGTCTGGTAACTGGGATCTGCACCATGCCACGCAAGCAAGGGAACCCAGTCATGGCTGTCAGACAATTTCTGCAACCACATCACCCCGAACATCCGGCCACCTAACTCCTCAGACTGCAAACCCCTTGATTATTATGTGTGGGCTGCAGTTGAGCGAGAGGCCAGCAAAACTCCTTGTAACACCAAAGATGAACTGAAGGCAAGGATTATGGCAGCATTCACCAACTTAAACAAGGAGACCATCCAGAAAAGTTGCAGGAGATTCTGAAGTCGTCTGGAGGCCATGGTTGGAGTCAATGGTGATTTTATTGAATAAATTTACTCTTTAGTATTTCAAGATATTTTTATGTAATTTTGGTAAATATATCTGTTAGACTGAGATGTCAGTGTTATTTTCATTTATGCATAATTCAGACGACAGTTTATTCACTGCACCCTGTATGTATATATATATATATATATATATATATATATATATATATATATAT
>NC_069001.1:36530605-36538701 GCF_001194135.2 Octopus bimaculoides
CTCTCTCCCTCTCTCTCTCTCTCTCTCTCTCTCTCTCTCTTCCTCCCTCTCTCTCTCTCTCTTTCTCTCTGTCCGACAATTAAATTGCCAGCCCATCTTCATGTTGTATGTGATAACTAGGGTTAGAGATCACGCAGCAGCAGCAGCAGCAGTAGTAGTAATAGCAGCAGCAGTAGGGGCAATAGTAGTAAGGGTGACGGTGGTTGCAGTAGTGGTGGTAGTTGGAAGTGGTATTCAGCCAGTTTCTGCAACTTGGTTGCGACTGATGACCACATGCTCTCCAACCAATATCAACTGCCTTTAAACAACAAACAACAAAAGCAACACACACACACACACACACACACACACAAAGTAACATTACCCCTGTGTATGTATATATGTGTGTATATGTATGTATGTATTGTATATGTCTGTTTGTGTGTTAGTTCCTCTGTTCTGTAAATATACATTTGAGTGAATGCTTACACAATATATATATGTGTGTGTGTGTGTGTGTGTGTATATATATATATATACGTGTACATGTATGTAATATATAGATAGATATTGTGTGTGTTTGCATAGTATATATATGCATGTGTATGTATGTATGTTCATGTATATATGGGTATGTATGTATATAATATAGAGCTATTGTGTTTACACAGTATATATATATGTATGTGTGTGTGTGTGTATAATATGTAAATAGATTTGTTTCTGAGTGCATGTGTGTGTGCGTGTATATATATACATTTATTTGTATATAGATATATCTGTACGTGCATGTGTGTATGTGTTTCCCTTATTGTCAGGGAGAGAGAAAACAGAGGGGGGAGGGGCAGAAAAGTACCACCACCACCACCACTACAATAGCAACAATTACAAAGGCGAATCGGAGATGATCCATGATATGCTAGACTGGATTTCCATCCAAAAAAAAAGGGCAGAATCTCTGTGTACAACTGTCGTCATTGTATATATATATATGTATATAGATGTCTAACTAAAAGGAAAACAATACAAAAACACTGAAATGTTTTCCTGGCCATTTCGGCTACAACAACAACAACTGGACTAACACTCTCCTCTTCCTTCTCCTCCTCCTCCTCTTTCCATCCTCTTCCATTTTTCATGCTCTCCTTTAAATAACTGGATCATTTTTCCTCCCTCCCTTGGCCCACTACAACAATAACAACAACATTATAGACACGGAGTTCCGTTCACGGAGTTGTCATTCCAGTAAGTATCTCCATTGTTTTTCTTTGAGGGTTTCTTTTTTTTTCCATGCAGTTTATTATTTATTCGTTTCGGTCATTGGACTGTGGGCCATGCTGTAGCACCACCGTGACAGGGGGTTTTAGTCGAATAGATGATTCCCAGTACTCATTATCATCATCATCACTATCATCATTATTATTATTATCATATCACTCTCTCTTTGCCAAATTGCTAAGTTGTGGGAGACATAACCAAACCAACACCGATTGTCAAGCAGGTAGGCGGTGGGGACAAACACACACATACATACATACATACGACAGGATTCCATACAGTTTCTCTCTACCAAATCCACTCACAAGGCTTTGGTCAGCCCAAGGCTATAGTAGAAGACACTTGCCCAAGGTGCCATGCAGTTAATCGGTTTTGTTTTTTTGTTTTTTACCCCCTAACTCCAGCCTCTGCTCCTTGTTTCCTTCTCTACAGAGACTCCTATGATGATCAAAGACATTCCAACCATGACACTCTTGACTTTTTAGGATCTCTGATCCAAGATGGGATGAAATTGGGAGTATATAATCCTCAGACCAGACTGGACATCCGGACACTTAGACTTAACACTCTCAACAGAGTGGACTCTACTTCTCAAAGATACCCAGGGACAGGTGGGTGGGGTGATGTGGTGGTGTTAATCCTTGCTACAGATTCACTCTACCCAAATGTGTTGTCACCTTATATAAATTGTGCATGGCTATGATTCACTTGACTGCTGTTTCTAGCTGGTCAGGCAACCACATTAGAAAAAGCACTGTCTCGTTGACTCGGTCTTTCATCGAAATGTTGGGTAACACTGGAATCAGAAACGGTTGTTGTTGTTGTTGTTGATTCTGTTGTTGGGGGTGGGGAATAATAGTGGTGGTGATGGTACTAAGTGGTGCGAGTGTTTCGGCTAATAATGTCTGTTTTGGTTGATAATGTGCATTTCAGCTGATAATGTACATTCTTAATACTTTACTCCTTCTTTTTCTTCTTAATCTTCTCACTGCCGTTACCACCGCCACCACCACCACCACCACCACTGCAGCCAATCAATCCTTGGAACAGTATTTGCGCTACAAACGCCAGGCAAACTGAATGGGAGGAAGTATTTGGCTGATTGTCAGTCAGTCCGTCTGTCTGTCTGTCTGTCTGTTTGTTTATCTTATCTCATTTGGTCCTTTCATTGTTTATTTTTGTAATCACAGCTGAGACTGGTCATGCTGGAGCACATCTTTTAATTCTTGTGTGTGTATATATAAATATATATATATTCTAGACACAGCTGCTATTTCTAATGTCAAATTTACAAGGATATATTTTATGCATCTGATTTGTAAGAATAATATTATATACACTTTATGTATATGAAAAATATTATACATCTACATACATTTAAACTGTTTGAATGTATGTGTGTGTGTGTGTATGTGTATAGTTAATGTTTCTAATTTTAAACTTATATAAAAGTATTATATACACTTTGTAAGTAAAATGTTTTACATATATATATATATATATACACACACACATACAGTTTAAAACATTGCATACATATGTACATATATATTTAATATCTCTAATTCCAAACTTATATACAAATATTATATACACCTACTTTATAAGTAAAATATTATATGTCTGTGTATGCATGGATGATGGACATTAAATGGTAATGAACATATATATATATATATATATATATATATATATACGCACACATAGTTTAAAACATGACATGTGTATATATATATGTACATTTACACACACAGCATACACATAATTAAAGATTCTAATTTTAAACTTACAGGGAAATATTATACATACATAAATTTTTTTTTTTTAATATTGTATGAATATATCGATGTAGGCTTGGCCATGTGGTTATGAAGTTCACTTCCCAACCATGTGGTTACAGGTTCAGTCCCACTATATGTAGCACCGTGAGCAAGTGTCTTCTACCACAGCCCCTTACCGACTAAATCCTTGTGTGTGTGTTTGTGTCTATGTGCGTGCATGTGTGTTCATGCCCCCTTGTCTTGGTGTTGTTGATGAGTGTCCTGTTATAGGAGCAGTGTCGTCATTTTTCAGTCCTCTGTAGATAACACGTCTGGCCATGGGGAGGGAACTATTACCTGGCTTGGAAACAGGTGGAAGCGCCGACAAGAGAAAGTGGATACCTGGCCATTGGAAGTCTGAAAATCTGCCTCAACAAATTTCATGTGACCCATGCAAGTGGATATTAAATGATAATGATGATTTTATTTATACATACATGCAAATATATATATATATAAACATATATATAAACATATATATATATATATATATATATACTTGAATGTTAAAAGTTATGGCCAGTCATAGTGACCATTGGTTTTGCGTCTATAAAGCACTTAAGGCACATGACTCAGTAGTTAGTGTCGAGCTCACAATCATGAGGTAGTGAGTTCGATTCCCAGACCAGGTTGTGTGTTGTGTTCTTGAGCAAGACACTTTATTTCACATTGCTCCAGTTCACTCAGCTGTAGAAATTATATATATATATATATATAAATGTAAGAACTTACTGTGGACAAGTAAAATTTTTGAAATTTCTGGTTGCTGCTGTCTTACAAAGTTTTCCTGTCTTATTGTTGAAAGCATGAAATAGGAAATAGTAAAGCAGTTGACAACTGACGAGCGAGTTATCTTCTTTTGATATTTTGTCCTGTACTTATCTCTGATATGTCTTTACATATTTTTCGGTGATTGGTGATGTCCTGTACTTAATGTGTACTTTATATATATATATATATATATACCAGTTGAATACTGAGATTGATGTAATCGACTGACTTCAAAATTGCAGGCCTTGTGCCGCTAGCAGAAAGGATTATTATTATTATTGTTATTATTATCATTATGCCAGGCAAAATGCTTAGCGGCATTCCATCTGTCTTTACATTCTGCCAAGGTCAACTTTGCCTGAATCCTTTCAGGGTCAATGAATTAAGTACCAGTCAGATTTTGGGGTTTGATGCGATTTGCCTATAGTAGAAAGGATCATTATCATTATTTTTTTTTCTGCTGTTCTTCCCCCACCCCTGCTCTTTTTCTCTCTCTCTCTCTCTCTCTCTCTCTCTCTCTCTCCTCATCTCCACCCTCCCACCCTCCTCTCATTGTATTTCTGACATTTGTCTCCGAAAAGGTGATTAAGAAAGGAATTAACACCACCAACCAACTGTCTAACGACTGTTTAAGGACAACAAAAAATTACCATGACAACAACAGCTGTGACATCCACCTCCACCACCACCATCTTTAATAATAATAATAATAACAACAACAACAATCATAATGATAATTATGCCAATATTTAACATTATATTTGCTAAATGCTCAATCACCATAAATTTAATAGGTCGATCTACTTCCTGTTTTATCAAGCTCTTTTGAGAGTAAATGACTTCATCTCATACTATCATCATCATCACCATCATCATCACCATCATTATCATTATCATCACTACAATCATCATCATCACTAACTTCATCTTAACCATCACCACTGTCATCATTATCATCATCATCAACGCTGTTATCATCATCATCATCATCATCAATATTGTTGTCGTTCTCACTTTTATTCTCATCTTTTATCTTTTTCTGTCTTTTTTTATTTTATTGTTATTTTTTTTCTTTTTGTCGTTTCTAATTTTTCTCAGAATTTCCTACGTTTCTGACATTTGAAGAACTTCGTTTCACACATATGTAACCTTGGTAATGAGTGAATTTAACTTGGGGTAGTGTAGGGTGTGTGGGGGTGACATGTTGTGGTCTGATGGTTTCGCAAGGTGCAGGGAGGGGTGGGGTGTAGAAGTGGAGGTTAGTTGAAGAATTGTTCTTGTTGTTAAAGCCAGAAGCCACAGCTAATTGAGCAGCAATATGTTCAAAGGCATTCTGAACATGACCATCCTGTCGGACATGTTTGGCGATTTACTGGCACAAGGTTCAAGGTACGGATTGAGTTGTTGTTGTTGTTGTTAAGCCTCTTATTGAGCAGCTCTCTGTTTAAAGTTATTCCATGCATGACCATCCCCTTGGGTAGATTGGAGGTTTGCTTATTTGGCATGGCATGACAGTAAAAAAAAAACACTGACACTCCATCTGTTATGATGACGAGGGTTCCAGTTGATCCGATCAATGGAACAGCCTACTGATGGAATTAACATGCAAGTGGCTGAGTATTCCAGTCACATCTTGCCCTTCACATAGTTTATCTTTCTTTTCTCATCCCATATATTTTGACAAAGGACAAGTGTCCAAAACGTCAGTATCTCTTACTTTCATTCATAGCATAATTACTTTGACTTTGTACACTTATTGTATTTTTTGCTTAGTTTTTTTTTTTAATTTAAAGCCAAATTTTTTTCTTCCCGTTTTTTATTGCATACATATGAATCTAGGACTACAAGATCCTCTTTGTCCTTCCTTTTTTAAAGACAGCATGCTATGATTTAAGGAAAATTTGGCTGCTGTTTCCAGTAGGTTGTACAACTGTGTAGAAACTGTTTTCATTTGCTTGATTACAGATAGGACCAGTTCAAAAAAGACTGAGTTGAGTTGTATAGTTTCCAGTGGGATGGCATTAATTGGTCTTTGGGGAGACATCTAATTTCCAGGAGGACAGTGCTAAGTGGTCTTTGGAGATGAGACAAAGAAGACAATCATCAATTCTAAAATGTCACAGCAACAACAACATCAGATTGGTTGGAAATCTAGAGGGATCGTACTAAGAGACAGGCCGTAACTAAGGCAACCTGGATCTACTTATATGATGTCTGGCCTTCCAGCACTGGCAAGAAATGAGCCAAGAAAAGAATACATATGTGGTCACTTGATATGCTAGAAAGGACAGCCAAATTTCACTCGGATCTATATGAACACCCCCCCCTCATTCTCCCCACTACACTTTTCCTACCACTTCAACACACACACAAAAGAAGAAAAGGGCATGTGTGGTGTGTCCCTATGCCTTGCTTAGAAACCATTCATAACCCTTTTTAGTACCAATTGGTACTGGAACTGTCTTTGGTCCTATGATGCAAGAATCTCATCTTTCAAAGTGTTTGTCATTATCTTCATCATCATTGTCGTCATCACCAACCTGCTTCCCTCTCTACTGCTACTGAGGATCCTAGTCTTCCAAGCTAAACGGTGACCCCACTGGTGCTGGTGCCATGGAAAGACACTGTAAAACAGTTGGTGTTGGGAAAGGCATCTAGCCATGGAAGCCATGCTTCAATGGACATTGGAGCATGAGAGGAGCATGGAAGACAGACATCAAATGATGCTGATGCTGATAATGCTGATGACTTGTGCAGTGTATTCCACTGGAAACATGGCCGTGAAAGGGTTTCAGTTAGTCTTGTGGGAAAGGTACCCTGTTTGCAGCACGAGTGATTTCAGACTCTCCTGACACGTTCTGGCACCTATTTTTTGTTTTCTTTATTCTTCCTTTCCCTTTTTTTTTTTTTTTCTCCTGTCGAAATATAATGAATTGTTTTTCGGGGTTTTTTTGGGTTTTTTTGTTCTTTTGTGGTCATTAAACATTGTCATCATTTTGAAATGTTGGCAAATTCATGACTTCCTGAAGGAAAATTATTTATAGTTCCACAAAGAGTAATAAATATCCCAAATTGTATTCATTCAAACAGGTACTTTCTTACGGTAAAACAGTAAATTTCAGTTTTCTCCATAAGTAACCAGCAAAGATTGATGTGATGCCAGACAGAGGTTGCAAGACAGGAACAGGGGGCAAGTTCCTGAAAGTGAGTCTAGTTGGCTTTCGGCCAAACTCAGGTTCAGTTTTGACCAGTTCCGTGTTACCATTCATGACATTTGCTTAAAATGGTTGTGTATGATTTCAACCCCTGGCACAAGGCCACAGGCCTGGAAGAGGGACAGGGGAGAGAGGGAGGGATGTGGTTGTTTGGATCAATCTCAGTGTATCACTGGTACATATTTTATGGACCCTGGAAGAAAAGTAGGTGAAGTCTGGTTGGCCGGTTTTGAAATTAAAACATAAAGGGACTTGATGGAACCAGAAGAGAGTCTCTATATCGTTGCTCAACATGCTAGAAATAACAGCCAAATACCTTCAAATTACACCATACCATCTTAAAAAAAGGAAGGGCACACTGGACAATGTAGTTGTAGATGTACAAAAAGACGAGTTGATGATGATTGGGGCATCCACAGATACATGTGTGTGTGTGTGTGTGTGTACACATGTATGTATAGACAGAGATGTGTGTATACCTGTATATATCTTAGTGTATGGGTTTGTCCCCTTCACTATCACTTGACAACTTAGTGGTTTGGCAAAAGAGACTGATAGAAAAAGTGACAGGCTTAAGATAAAAAAAATACTGAGGTCAGTTCATTCAGTTAAACCTTTGAAAGTGGTGCCCCAGCATGGCCAGAGTCCAATGACTGAACCAAGTAAAACAATATATATATATATATATATATATAAGCCCACATTAGGGTTTAACTGTCTAAGGGCCACTGATTCTCATTATCCCAGATGAGTGACTGGCTTGCAGTAATATGTGATGAAGTACCTTGCTGAAGGTCAACACAGTGGCCTCCTGGCTCAAGAACTGAACTCCTTTACCTAACAACTATGAGGCCCCAAACAACCACCAGGCCATGTTCCTTTACAGTAACAGCAACAGACCAGCAGCAGCAGCAGCAGTAGTAGTAGTAGTAGTAGTAGTAGTAGTAGTAGTAGTAGTAGTAGTAGTAGTGGTGGTGGTGGTGGTGGTGGTGGTGGTGGAGTCCCCCACCCACCTTTTTTTTTCTGTCTTATC
>NC_069001.1:36539914-36542669 GCF_001194135.2 Octopus bimaculoides
ACTGTTAGGGTGTGGCACTTTTTCACGCAGCTATCCTCCTCCATTCTCACCACATGTCCATACCAGCGCAATCGTCTCTCTTGCACGCCACAACTGATGCTTCTAATAAATAAATACAAGCATATAAACATACATACGCTCATAAACACATTCATATAGACATAGGTATACACATATACATACAAATACATACATACAGACATGCATAAACATATACAGATGTAAAAGCATGCCTATAAACATACATACACACATACATGTGAGTGTATATATGTATATACACACACATACACACATTCAGAAACACAGACACATCTCTTAACTTTTTTTTTTTTCCAAATGATAAAAATAAAAATACACATAAAAACTAAAAAAATTACTAAAATATTTTATGAAAGATGGCCAAGGAGGGGGGTGGCAGGATCATGTTAAAATGAATCAGTCCTAGAATAATTGATCTCAAATTTATCGTCGGTTTCTTTTTTTTTGTAT
The DNA here is from genome assembly GCF_001194135.2 of Octopus bimaculoides. NCBI lineage: Eukaryota > Metazoa > Mollusca > Cephalopoda > Octopoda > Octopodidae > Octopus > Octopus bimaculoides. The sequence continues at coordinate 36,540,407 of NC_069001.1, forward strand.
TTTTTCCAGAATTTTTTCAAAGACATTTCTTCCTTTCCTTCCTTCCTTTATTTCTCACACAATTTTTTTTTCCTCGTGATAAAACTAAAATAAGTAAACGACAAAAAAAACAAAAACAAAAATACATCCATCTTATATTTTTTTTATTTATTCGTTTTGTTTGTTTTCTTTTTGTATGTATCTGAAGTGGTATTAGTAACATTGTTATTATTTGTTTTATCTGGCCAGTGGTATGGCCGTGTGGTTAAGAAACTTGCTTTGCAGCAACTATGTAATCCAGGGTTCAATCCCACTGCATGGCACCGCGACTACTATAGCCCCTTAGCCAACCAATACCTAATGAATGGATTTGGTAGACAGAAACAGGAAACTGTATGGAAGCCCATTCTATATGTGTGTCTGTGTTTGTCCCCCAACACTACTTGACAACCAATGTTGGTTTGTTTACATCCCCATAACTTGGACTCAAAGAGTAAGTACCAGGTTTTAAGAAAAACATAAGTACTTGGGTTGACCCATTTGTCTAAAGCAGTATTTCTCAACCATTTTCTACCTGTGGACCCTTTAGATTCCTATTCTACTCTACTGGACCCTAATAGCCCTTCAATTTTTTTTAAAATCCTATTTACAATCAAATATTATTAGAAATTGTAGAAGTATAATCGGTTTATTGTGCACAATTTTCAACAACTACATCTTATGTGGAACCTGAAGAGTCATGTGGACCCCAGTTGAGAACTACTGGTCTAAATAAACCCTTCAAAGTGGTGCCCCGGCATGGCTGCAGTCCAATGACTAAAACGAGCTGAAGATTAAAAGATATAGTGTGCAGAAGCTAAGAATTTGGGACATCATTATTGGTGAACAGTGGCACCCTTGGTTATAGGTTTCCAATATTCTAGTCTTTGGTTTTACTTATATTTCTGATGGCAAGAATCATAACAAAGATGTCCGTAATTTGGTTGTTCCAAAGATCTCCATTCCAAAACTACTATTTTTTACACCTTTATTTATACTTAACTCTTTTGATACTGACCCGCCTGAGACTAACCCCTGACTCTGTGATACAAACTTCTAAAATAAAATCTTCCATCAAAATTTTGTGTCATGTCCTACAGAATGGGCTTCCTAACAATTTCCAATCTGGTTATCAAATTCGACCACAAGGAATTAGTCAGCCCAATACCATAAGAGAAGGCACTTACCCAAAGTGCCACCTAATGGAACTGAACCTGTAACCACATGGTTGCAAAGCAAATTTTTTAAACACAAAGCTGTGCATGTAGACTTGAAATGTTAGAGACTTCTAATTTTTCTCAGCCTCGACTAAAACACCTATCTGTTTTGTTTTACCTCATCTTCATGTTTTTGCTTTATTTTTATACCCTTCTTCCTAGTAACAGGGAGTGAAAACTTCTTATGATAGCATGAAATTGTAACATTATCACTAACTTCTACGTCATGGTTAGCACAAGTGAAACTGGTTGACTACGTAAATATTTTATTTCATAAAAATACATATCTTTTGTCCAACATAAAATTTCTATGCATTTTGCTTCTCTTTATCTTTTTCACTACAATTCACCGTGTGGACAAAAAATTCTTATCAAACCTTCTCACTATATATATGTATGTATACACTTACGTATACTTTAATATACAACTTCTAAGCTGAAATAGGGTACATACATGCATATAATATATTAAAGTATATAGTTTTAAAGCAAGCAAGCCAAGTTTTTTTTTTTATTATATTATTAAATTATTCAACTTTGGTAGAAACTTTTGCTTACCAAATATAGGGAACATAGCAGCAGCAGTAGTAGTAGCAAATGATAATGGTTGAGTAAACCTTGAAATTTTACTCTAGCTTTGATTGAATTATTGGAGGAGCTGGTCTGTCGGTTGGTTGGGGGGTTGACAGGCTGGCTGTCGGTTGGTTGGTTTAAACTATAATAAATCTATCATATCACTTGTCCTTGTTTGTGTGTACCATTAACTCATTGATTCCTTTCTCTCTCTCTCTTTCTTCCTTCCCTCCTTTTCTTCCTCTCCCCACTCCCTCTGCAGAAGGGCCAACAGCAGTAGATGAAACAAAGACAGAACTGCATATACGTATGCGTGTGTGTGTGTAAGTGAGGATGGTCTTTAAGGAGCACAGAGGTGAAACAGTCTTGGCAACCATCTCCATCTTATCACCACATTCATCAGGCTTTCACATGTAGATATAATCTCTCTCTCTCTCTCCCTCTCTCTCTCCCTC
>NC_069001.1:36543234-36552676 GCF_001194135.2 Octopus bimaculoides
ATCTGTCCCTATTTATAACTCAATCTAGCTATCCATTATTTATCCTCTCTTCTACCTATCTGTCTATATAACTACATAGCCATCATCTATCTGTCTATCTAGCTACCTTTCCATCCATCATTCTATATTTCAGTTTATATGTCAATCTATCGTCTATATATCTGTTTATCACCTATCTATCTATCGATCGATCTGTTTATATTTTTATCTGTCTATCTATCTATCCTTTCCTCTATCCATCCACTTGTCCATCTATCAATCATCTATCTCTATTTATCAATCTATCCACCATCCATGTATCTATCTATCTGTCTATCTGTCTACAAATCTATCTGTCTATCTACCACTCTATATATTTATCTATCCACCCGTCTATCTATCTATCTATCCATCCATCCATGTAGCCACCCATCCATCCATCTACCTGTCTTCCCACTCACCTAGCCAGCGCTGATCATCTCTCTCACTTGTTCATTTTTACCTTTTTGAAGTTTAACTCATGTGACATTTCAACATCTATTTCATTTTATTTTATTTCAATATATTTCATTATATTTTATCACAATTAATAAACAAAGCCATCTTTGGTTACATGTTTCCGACCAGCCAATCTCTGGTTCACTGCCTTTCTGATAGCAAAAGAGACGAGAGAGTGCCTGTCTCTATAACTCTGTACAGGAAATATCTCTAGAGACTCTCTTCTAAAATGCCAATTTTTATTTTATTTTATTTTATTTATCTCTTTTTTTTTTTTTTCATTATTGTCTCTTTTGTTTATAACTTTCATCAACATATATCAGTACGAGATACATATACACACACATGCAAATAAATAAATTGATATATATATATATATATATATACCATATTTTAACATGTATAAGGAGCTCGTAAATTTTGGGGGCTTAAAATTTGGAAAAAATGATTTTGTGAGGGAATATAATACTGTCCATGTATAAGAAACTCCCATATTTTTTTAAGCCTGCTCAGGAAATTATTGTGCAAGTGGCTGAGAACTCCACAGACACACATAACCTTAATGTAGTTCTCAAGGAGATACAGTGTGACACAGAATGTGACAAGGCTGGTCCCCCTGAATTACAGGTACAGCTCATTCTTGCCAGAAGAGTGGACTAGAGCAACATGAAATAAAGTGTCTTGCTCAAGGACACAATGCTTCGCCAGGAATCGAACTCATGACTTTACAATCATAAACCAAAATCCCTAACCACTAAGCCACGTGCCTTCTAATTGACTGGACTCATTTAGTCTTTTCCTTTCTTTCTTTCTCTGTTTCTTTATTCATTTATTGACACCACCCCCACCTATGTCCTCTTTCAGTCCATCTTTCATCTTACACAACACTTATTTTGTCCCTCTGACATCCCTTCATTTCCAAAATCCCTAAACTTACAAAATAACAAGCTTCCATTTCGTTTTGTTTCTGTCCCCCCACCCCCACTGCTGTCACACAGATTCCCTTCCTTTCACTGCACTCTGCCCTTCCTCCCCCCACCACCACTTTCCACCTGCCAAATCTCTTCATGTTTTGTTTGTCCAAAGAAATGGCAAAGAGGCTGCCACCAGCCACTTGTCTGGCTTTTTTTTTTTCTTTCTTTCTTTGATGTAATTATTACTGGCCCTCTTCTCTCTCTCTCTCTGCTTATCTATTCCCCCTCCCCCTGCTTCTGATAGTCACACAAGTACACACCTCTCTCACACACACACACACATTTCTATTTCTGTGCATCTCTCTCTCTCTCTCTCTTTCTCTCTCTCTCTCTCTCTCTCTCTCTCACACACACACACATTCCTATGTCTCACTTTTCACATGTATTATTTCATCTTTCTCTCTCTCTCACACTTTACATATATATATATATATACAGCTGATGTGTGTATGTGCATACATATGTGTGTGTACGCGTGTGTACCTGATGTATGTAAGAGTCTTTGTTTGTTTTAAGTAGTTCTGTCCCTAGAATGGGTGGGATGGTTTTACAAATTCACACATTAGCATATGAATTGCCAGAGAAATGAGTTAAGCAGCTGAATGGTGTAACAAACCAATCGACCATGAAATGGGAGGATTACCTTGTTTCCAGTTCACTTGCACAGAGCAGGTTGAGAAATAACTTCTTTTAGGATTCCACTTAGAAATTAGAAAAGAGTTATTGTATATATTTATGTATTCTTCTTCTTCTGAGCGCCAGATGTGAAATTTGAATGGAAATTTCACCAAAGTGAATTAGCTATGGGTTTCTTTTTAAAAATTAAGTAAATGTCTCATAGTCCTTTTGAGGGGAAGGGCTCACTGCCGATGACATCATCCTCATCTTGTGTGTCATAGGCAAAACCTGTCCGCTGGTGCCCACCTCTCTTCGAAAATTTCTTTGTAAAGGGTGTAGAGAATTTTAAATTTCTTCTCTAATATGTTACCATGTGTTGCTGAGATTTTATCATTGCTGTCATCAGCGTTATCATTTTGTCATCAACATTATCATTGCTATCATCATCATCATCATCATCACCACGGTCATCAATATTATTCATGGCTGTCACCAACATTATCTTCAGTATCATCACCATTATCATCACTATCTTCATTATTATGGTTGTCATCAAAATAATCATCAGTCAGCATTGTCATGCGATCACTATTATTATTATTATTTCGTTTTTCATTCACATTTGTTTCTTCTACATTATCATCATTGCAATGAGTCAGATGGAATTTGTTGTGGCAATTTTTTCTATGACTGGATACCCTTCCTGTCACCAACCCTCGCCTGTTTCCAAGCAAGGTAATATTTCCCCATGTCCAGACATGTTTACAACCAGTGTCATTTGTTTTTAGTTTTCTACATAAAACATATCGTCCAGGTTGTTTGGGTTGAAAAGACTGAGAAATTATTACTCCACTTGGAAACAGGTGTTAGGGTGGTATTAGAAAGGATATTTAACCAGACAAAAACTCTGCCCCAAAGTACCAGAACTGCTATCGTTTGACCCATGGACAAGTAGACGTTAAAACAATGACTGATGATGAGGAGGAGGTGGATAATGGTATGTTTGTGTGTGTATGTGTTGGGGGAAGAGGAAGCGAGTGAAATGTATACCGCATCTGCTGTTTCAGGTTAAATTTGCTGGATTACAATTGCTTTAGTTATTATTGATATCTCACTTGTTGCCTTTTGTATGATCTGAGTTAGAAATTGATTAACAGAAAGCCGCCTGGAAATATGTAAGACACTAACTAAATGATTAAAAAAAAAAAAAAAAAAGAAATAGTGGAGCTGGGATGCTTAAAACGTTGTAAGAAAGTGTTTATTTATTAACATTTTATTGGCAACGAGATTCGATTCAAATTTGGGAAGCAAGCCAGAGGAATTACGAATAAAGGGAAGTCAAAGCTACAACTAGTAACATTCAAATCAAGTTATTGTATTATTGAACTAAGTTTCTCGTTTCAACCACATGTTTACTACAAAGTACTTCAATGGTTATTTGCTGTTTTTAAAGAATTTTTTTAACTGAAAAATGTAAAAAACAAAAAAGAAGTTTTTTTTTTTTTTTTTTTCCTCTGGGGCAGTAATTTATTAAGGATTTATTATGATTAAACTACAGAGAATTAATTATAGTGGAACAAGACAAAATGGCATCGGTTATTAATCAGTAATCTATCTACATTGTTGATGCTTTGAGTCTTAAGTTCCACTCTTTGTTACAGATTTTGGTTTGTACTACAACTAAAAAATTATCAAAATCAAAATTGAAAAGAAAAAAAGGAGAAAGGTTCAGTTTTTTTGCTGGTGAAACATGGGAGATAAATATTCTCCTGAACACTGTGCAGGTTGACAGCAAAGAACATGACAAAATAATTTGGGATTTATTCCTTGGCTGTTGTTTTTGTGGCTGTTCCACTTCAAATCTTTAAGCAGATACATCTCTCTCTAACCCTCTCTATTGATCTCTCTATCTATATGGCTGTCTATCTATTTATACCTTTATCAATCTATCTATCTATCTGTCTATCACAAAATCTGGTTAACAGTGCAAGGTAGGCATAAGATAAAAATCAGCCATTTGTCACAAAGTAATCAGTACAATTTCTCATTAAACTCATTCAGCTTTTCATTATTGGATTAAGGGCTAGGCCTGTTCTTTCTGTTATTTATTGCTGTTATTTAACCCAAGGTCAACTCTAATTAATGATTGTGGTTGTCTTCCAACCAGCCTCATCTTTTCATGCCAGTCTAGAATTACATTATCAGACACATCCTTCCACTAGGCAAGGTGACAATAATTTTGGGGGTAATGAAGGAGTGGAGTGGAGTATTTGGCTGCTATTTCTAGCACGTAGAGGCTCTCTCTACTTAGTTCATGGCTCAAAGTGCTGGTTGTGTTTCTCATTGATGTGAGCTTATCAATGAATAAATGAAGAGCAATCAACATTCTGTTCTATTCTAAATAACTTATTCCTGATATCTTGCCATTGTTACCAAATAGGTTTAGCTGTCAGTTTTTGGAATTCAGGAATATACAGACAATACCAGCAAGATAAGACCGACCAGAAAGAGACAGCGACAGAGGGAAAGAGATAGTTTCTCCATTCTCTCTCTCTCTCTCCCTCCCTTTCCCTCCCTTTCTCTCTCTCTCTCTCTCCCTCCCTCCCTTTCTCACTCTCACTCTCTTTCTCTCTGTCTCAGAAAGAGACAAAGAGGGATAGAAAGATCATTTATTTTATTTTCCTCTTTACATCTGCATATATCTGTGTGTGAATGTGTTTCTATAAGTATGTGTGTGCGTGCATATATATAGACATATGTATATACATATATGTATATATATGGCTATTTCTGTATGTATTCGTTTGAATGGGTGTGATCTAAGTACATGTGCGTATATACATATATAAATATGTATATCTTGATATTTCTGTATATATGTGTGTGAATGTGCATCTGAGGTACACACACATATATATACACATACATTTACCTGCATATCTCCAGATGTGTTTGTGTGTATATACACACATATACATAATACACACACACATATATATATATACATACAACCATACATACGTACATACATACATACATACGTACATACATATATGTATATATATATATCTGTCTCTTTTTGTATGTTTATATGTGAATGTGTGTATACAGTAATGATAACATTACAAGACTTCTCTCACACCCTTCGCATCAATATATTGGAAACGAGAGAGCTGGTCTTAAACATATGATGTTTAATGGTTAACTTTTTTTTTTTTTTCTTTACCTTAGAAATATTATAAACGAACAACTTCGTTAATCAAATTCTCTCTTCAAAATAATATTTCATAGAATTTTCATTACACATTTGTTGCACTTTCTCTCTCTCTCTCTCTCTCTTTCTCTCTCTCTCTCTCTCTCTCTCTCTCTCTCTCTCTCTCTCTCTCTCTCTCTCTCTCTCCTTTATTTTTTTTAACCTTCATTTTTCTAGGATTTTTTTTTTGTCTTCCCCCCCCCCTTCGAAATATTATTGTTTGTTTTTGTTGTTTTTCATATTTTCTAAAATAAATAAATAATACATACATACATAACATGCTGTAGGGTAGAAAGTGGGGTGGATTATAAAAGAATATTGCCAATTATCCCACCTTTGTCACCAACACCGGCACCTTTTTTCAGATACATACATATATATGTGTATGTATATATATATACATTGACACACACACATATATTTTTTCCTATGCATATATGTATATATATATATATTTACATCCGCATATATAGCTATATATATATATATATTTATACACACAAACACACATATACACACGCATGCACATATACACATATGCATATGCGTGTGTGTGTGTAAATATCGCAAACAAACGCGTTTTTGTGTTGCTTCATTCATTTTCTGCCTCTGTTTTGTAATCCTTCACTTTTCAAGTTTTTTGACAAAATTTCTATAACCAATATTTAAATTACAGCCTTGCTTCAACAATATTCTCTTACCGAAGAATCTACTTGTATTGATCAACTTATTATTGCCAAGTCTTAGAAAGAGAGAGACAAAAAAAGTCATAATAAGAATAATAATAAAAGACATTGTATTCAATTTAATCTTCATCAGTTTCCCCCTCTGCCTCTTCTCTTCAAGTAATTTTATTTAAGCTCATATGGCCTTATTAGATGTATCTATTGAGCGTAGATCGCTTTATAGTCTTTGTTCTCCTCCCCTCCCCCACCGGTGTTGTTTTGTTTTGGGGTGGGGGTTTGATAGTGGTTGCATTGGTGTTTTTTGGGGGGTTTTTTTTTGGTTTTTTTAATGCTCTCTTACTTATCATTATTTTTCACTCTATTCATTATATATGTGTACATGTATGTATAAATAGCTGTGTGTGCATGTGTATATGTATACATATTTATATATGTGTCTGTATGTATATATGTTTGTATGGACATATATGTATAAATGTGTGTGTGTGTGTGTGTGTGTGTGTAGAAATCTGTATCTCTATCAACTCATATGTGCATATATATAAACATATATAGATATAGATAGATACACATATATATATACACACACACACACACCTTTCTCTATATCATTTTGTCTATCTATCTATCTATCTATCTCTTTATATATAATAATTATTTAATTCATTATTAGTCCCATTTAAAAACGTTTTATGCTTCAATACTATAAAAGCTCAATTAACTGCACTTCTCTATTCTACTAATTTCAAAATAAGGATTCTATAGAGAAAAAGAAAACCAATATTTTTTTTATTTTTATTTTCTCCACATAAATTATACGTGTTTGACAAAACAGGAGTAGATTCCTAACTCCATAGCTTCACAGCATCAGTGTGTAGAGCTAGGTTCATAACTTACATGTCTACCACAAGACTTTGTGTGAATTTATATTGTGTGCACATACACACGGCAGGCTTCTTTCAGTTTCCATCTACCAAACATACAAGGTTTGGGTTGGTAGCTATCGTAGAAGACATTTGCCCAAGGTGCTGTACAGTGGGATTGAACCCAAAACCATGTAGTTGGGAAGCAAATTCCCCAACCAAAACAGCCATGATAAAAAAATAAATGTAAGACATTTGATTTTTTTTCTTTTTCTTTCTTTCTTTTTTTTTTGAAAAAAAGGAAAAACAATGACTTCATCAATCACCTTGTCTTTGATTTCATTCCCCACTCCCACTCCCCATCCCACTTAGTTTCAGGTAAGTTAATAATGCGAAACCATTTAACCAATGAAGCATAAAACTCGGCACTGACTGAAGATGTTTTGTGTTCTGATTGCAGAACTCGAGGAATTGTTGGAGTTCTTTGAAGTAAATAACAGAAATTTCTTGTCTATGTTGTTGTCGTCATGGTCATCATCGTTAGGTCTCGGGTGAACCCCTAATTAGCAGACCTATGATCAAAGATATTCAAACTGTGACCTTTCTGTTTTATTTCGGGGTTGCTCTACCCCGTCCCCTTTTTCCTCTTCTTTTTCTTCATCATCTTATTATTATTATTATTATTATTATTATTACTATTATTATTATTATTGTATTTTGCCAGTCTTTGCGTTCTGAGTTCAAATTCTGTCAAGGTTGACTTTGCCTTTCATCCTTTCAAGGTTGATAAATTTAGTATCAGTTACACACTGGGGTCGATGTAATCAACTACCCCCACCCACAATTTCAGGCCTTGTACCTATAGTAGAAAAGATTATTATTGTTATTATCATTATTATTATTATTATTACTATGGCAGCAAGTTGGCAGAACCATTAGCATGCTGGGCAAAATGTTTAGCGGCATTTCATGCATCTTAATGCATGGAGGTCAAATTTCACCGAGGTCAACTTTGTCTTTCACCTCTTTGGGGTCAATAAATTGAGTACCAGTTGAATACTGGGGTCCATGTAGTTGGCTTAACTTCTCCCCGCAACTTGTTGGTCTTGAGCGAAAATTTATAAGCTTCATTATTACACTGTGCATGGCGTATATATCATTATCATTATTATTATTATGATTATTATTATTATTATTATTATTATCATTTAAGGTGGTGAGCTGGCAGAATCGTTAGCATGCCGGGTGAAATGCTTAGCAGTATTTCATCTGCTATTATGTTCTAAGTTCAAATTATGCCAAGATCAACTTTGCTCTTCATCCTTTCGAGTTCATTTTAAATAAGTACCAGTTACGCACTGGGGTTGATGTGAATGACTTAATCCCCTCCTCCCACCCGAGCTGCCCTTGTGGCAAAATTTGAAATCGTTATTATTACTGTCTTTTAATTCTGTTGATGTATTAAATTCGGTTCTTTCTTCTTCCTATTCCTCCTCCTTCTCCGCCCCCTCTCTCTCTTTCTCTCTCTCTCCCTTTTCAGTTACTCCATCTTTTCCTTTTTCTGTTTTGCATTTCAGCACAATAGGTTTGTCATATAGAACCAATCAAATGTAGCTAATTAACAACCAACAAACAAATGAACCAATACATACGTTACATAAACGAGCAATAAGGCCCAGTCGAAACCATCATATCGTCATAATAAAAATGGACGATGGTTATTTTCGTTAGATTTAATTAACAAATTCTTATTCAGTAATTATTAAATTTTTCTTTTCCCCGAGAATGTTATTGGATTTTACGAGAGCCAAATCCTTCCAAAAGATACTTGGTTAATTCCACGTAAACTTCATTTTTAATGAAGAATATGGAAAACGGTTTTTTTTGTTTTGTTTTGTTTTGTTTTTCGTTTTTAATGTTATCTTTTGGGGAGAAAAATTTGCATTCAAATGAATTGTTCACTAGAACTTTAGAATGGCTTTTTCTGTGGTGATTAGTTAAAAATTCCATTTTATTAATTCATCGTTGTTATCACAATCACCATTATTTATTATTATTATTTATTATTTTTTAATTTATTATCATTATTATTATTATTATCATTATTGTTATCATTATGATAAAAGCAGCAAGCTGGCAGAACCATTAGCACGTGGGGCAAAATGCTTGGTGGCATTTCGTTTGTCTTTACGTTCTGAGTTCAAATTCTGTTGAGGTTGACTTTGCTTTCCATCCCTTCAGGGTCAATAAATTAAGTACCAGTTGAGTGCTGGGGATTAATGTAATTGACTCGTGCCAGAATTTGAAAACATTATTATTATTGTTGTTGTTGTTTTAGTTAAGACAGAATTTGTGTGGAATTAAATTATATTATTTTTCACAAACATCTGTTATTGTGTTCTACTTAACGAACTCCTGTGGCATAAATCATCCTTGTCACTACCACTCACATTTACACACACTCCAAGCCTCTTTCTCTTACATACACATACACACACACACTGACATATATCTGTCTATGTATACATATATATATATATATATATATATATATATATATATATATATATA
>NC_069001.1:36554399-36556893 GCF_001194135.2 Octopus bimaculoides
ATATATATATATATATATATATATATATATATATATATATAGGTATATGTATACCTTTGCTGTTTTGCCTTATCTTATCAGGACCTTCATTCCACCGCCATCATCCCTTCCCTTGGTATCTTAATGTGAAAACACTTTCTGGGCAGTTCCCTTTCTTATCTTCTCTATTTTCTAGCTTCTTCTTCTTCTCCTTCTCCTCCTCTCTGCCCCACCAATGCAGGTCCCTTTCTGTCATCCACAGAAAGAGAGGGAGAAAGAGAAAGATACTATGTAAAAGGCTGTGTGTATATGTATGTATAAACATATATAAATAAGTGTGTGTGCATGTTTTCTTTTTCTACTTAGCAGTTATTCATGAGATGATAAAGAACTCTGGTATCAAATACCATTTCTTAAAGAACATAGTCTAACTGCCTGCTTACCTGCTTACTTTTCTCCATGTCTATATGTGTGTGTGTGTGTATATATATATATATATGCATGCATACATGTCTGTGTATACCACATAGTTTCAGGTTCAGTCCCACTATACAGCATCTTGGGCAAATAGCTTGTGCGTGAACTTGGTTGGGGGAAACTGCGTGGAAGCATGTCGTTGTTTGTCCCCACCACCACTTGACAACTGGTGCTAGTTTGTTTACATCCCTGTCCCTTAGCAGTTTAGCAAAAGAGACTTAGAGATATATGCTGGAGTCACTTTGTTCAAGGACTGAAACGAGTAAAACAAAAGTAAAAACAAATTTGTATAGTTTGGAACAACCCTTTAGCATTTAAACCAACCATATCTGGCCCAAATCTTTTACTTGTTTTATGTTCAAACTGCCCAGATCCAGCCTCTTGCACTTACCCTGAAATGTCATTCTAAGAAGTCACTCTTACATTTAAAGTCTTGAAAGTATGAGATGATGAATGATTAAGTCAAAGCAAATAGATAAGAAATAAGCATTACATTTGACAGAGTGATTTGAATGCTTAACTTTTTCGTTACCGTATTTCTGTAAAATGATTTGGTTATCATTCAGCTAGTGTTAAGAACATAAATTGTGACTAAGGTTTGGTAGAACAAATGAAAACAAGGCATTTGTTCTATAAAGCCAGAGGCGGTTTCAGCCAAGTTGGTAATGAAAGGGTTAATGGTTAATTACAGACAGTGAATCTCATGGCCTCTGATCTTAACTGATTGGAAGTGTTATCATGTACATGTTTTGCCTTGGTATAAAAGATGGGTCACAGTAAATATTCTACACAATACCACAGATTTGCAAACATGCTACAGTTGAGCATCCCTTAGTGGCTGACAATTTGTGCATCTCTGATCACAAGCAGTAGTGGAGGAGCATCATAGCCATGTATTGAGAGGAATAATCCATCCCTGGAAACGTGGGTGTTTCAATCATCATCCTTAAACAACTCTTATTCAGGGACCTTTTGAGTGGGATGGGCTACTTGACCTGAAAAAACAAAATTCTAACTGGGCCCCATTTGCAAGGTCATGCACAGTTTCTCTTGATATAAGATCACCATGTCGTGCATATGAGGTTGTGATGCAGGTGCTTTATGTACCCTCATCAGATGAGTAGACAGGATGGGTGTTTTAGACTTCCTATATTTGTACCCCAACATCATTTTGATAGCATGTGCTGCTCTCGCAATAATAACGAAAATAATTGTAACATCCTTTGAGGAAAATCTCTTAAAATTTCTTATTGGATTTCATTTGGAGTCGAGTAAACATCTGACTCACTGGGAAATCTTTGCCTCTCATTACGTATCTACCTTGGAGTGAAGGTGGGGGTAGAGCCAAAGGAGGGGGGGGGGTAAATGATTTGCATATTTTACTTGGAAATGTTTCTGAGAAAGTTGAAAGACAAACCAAAGCCATGGCATCATTCATAGTTTATAGTTTATGAGGAAAAAACCTCTTTCACAAAATGTTTTTTTTTTTGTTTTTTGAGGTTGTTTTTTTCATTTAAGAAACACGTATAAGTGTGTTTGTGTGTTCAATGTCTGTGTGTGTGTGTGTGTTTTGTAATCCTAGCTCTGTCTTATTAAGTATTATAAGGAGACACTCATTCTTGTATTGTTGCTTAACAATGTCCTCTCTCTATCTCTCTCCTTCTATCTATTTATCTATCTATCTGTCTCCTTCTTCCTCTCTTTTTCTCTCTCTGACTCTCCTCTCTCTCTCCCCCCCCTCTCCCTCCTTCCAAGAATATGATTCACAACGCCTGTGTTTCAATTGTCTCTAATTCTTCTAAGCTGCTCTCTCTCTCTCTCTCTCTTTCTCCTATTCTCTCTCGCTCTCTCTCCTTTTCCAAATTGTCTTCTTATCAACTATAAATGAATGAATGAATGAATGAATAGGGAGAGAAGAAAGAGGCGGCTAAAAATCAAATAAAACTAAAATAAAATCAAAATATGAATGAAAGTTTCTGTTGTCACATTCTTTACATTAAGAATTTCGAAGGTGGCTGTGTGTGAGTGGGGGGGGGGG
>NC_069001.1:36556953-36559170 GCF_001194135.2 Octopus bimaculoides
ATATAAAACAAAAACAAAACAAAATAAAATCTTCCGTCCCGAACTCTGTTAAACATTGTAATTACTTTTATTATTCGGAAAAGGAGAATGGAATATTTTATGAAACATGAGTGGTAATCTTCCAGCTGCATCTTCAAAAAATGGTAAAAATTCTTTAAATGGAAGCAGTTTCTTTCTTGCTTTGTTTGCAGTTTTTAACGAAGATTGTTCTAATGGAATGGTTACAAAGACAATGATGATGATGATAATGATGTTGATGTTTTTGAAAATAAAATATGGTGTGAAAGTGAATGAATGTAAAGGAAGAATTGGTGGAAAGAAGCAGAATCAGTGGAGTGCTGGAATAAATGTCATGTCTTGTTGTGAAAACTTTTGGCCTAGTGGTTAGGGTGGTGCACTTACAATTGTAAAGATTGTAGTTTCAATTCCTGGGTCAGTCAATGTGTTATGTTTGTTCTTGGTGTTGATGATCATTAGTATATATATAGGAACACTCCGTCGGTTACGACAATGAGGGTCCCAGCTGATACGATCAACGGAACAGCTTGATCGTGAAATTAACATACAAGTGGCTGAATGCTCCACAGACACATATACTCTTAGTGTAGTTCTGAGGGAGATTCGGGATAACACAGAGTGTGACAAGGCTGGCCCCTTTGAAATACAGGTCCTACTCATTTTTGCCAGCTAAGTGAACTGGAGCAATGTGAAATAAAGTGTCTTGCTCAAGGGCACAATGTGTCACCGGAAATTGAACTCACGACCTTACAAATGTGAGCCGAATGCCCTAACCACTAAGCCACATAATATATGTACATATATGTCTGTGTGTGTGTGTGTGTGTATATATATATATATATATATATATACACACACACATGCATGTAATGCACATGTGTGTGGTGATGTGGGGAGTTAGTCTCTGTCTCCTTGCTTTGACATTGTGCAGTAGTTGTAAATGAGCACCACTGTCATACATGCAGTGTCCTTTGTTTCCAATCATCCATGAAAATGTGTGGACATGGGGAAATATTTTCTTACTTAGAAACAGGTGAGGGTTGGTGACAGAAAGGGCATCCAGCCATAGAAAATCTGCCTTGACAAATTCTATTTGACCCCATGCAAACATGGAAAAGTGGTCATTAAAAGAAGAAAAAAAAAATGGTTGTGGTGACCGTCATCATCATCATCATCATCATCATCATCATCATCATCCAGCCTGTCATTCTTTTATTTACTCATTTTTATTTATTTATTTGTGTGCTAGTGTCATATTAAAAGCACCTGTGCTGGTGCCATGTAAAGAGCACTCGGTACACTCTGTAAAGTGGTTGGCATTAGGAAGAGCATCCAGCTATAGAAACTGTGCCAAAGCAGACACATGGAACCTGGTGCAGCTCTCCAGCCCTGCCAGCTCCTGTCAACCTGTCCAGCCCTTGCCATCATGGAATATGATGGTAATTGTGATGATGATTTTAGATATTAAGGTTCTGCATTTGAAGATGTATTTTTGGCTACTATTTCTAGCAGGTTAGAAGGGCTGTCATTGCCACCACCACCTCTCCCTCATCTTGTTGGCACAACTGTGTGTGTGTGTGTGCATGAGAATCAGATTTAAGAAATATTTAACGACAGCAACAACAACAACATTGAAATAAAAAATACTGTGACCTTCCAACGTAAACCAGGGCAAATCCTGCTGTTTCTCCACCCTTAGACACACAAACACACAACAGGGATGCTCCCCACCCCTTCCTTTTTTTTTTTTTTTACTTTCCAAAATTTGTTTAACATTGAAGTGAACCCCTAAGTCTCGAAATATTATCAACTGTTTGGCTCTTTACTTCCTTTATTTATATTTTCATTGCCACTGATCCTACAGGGCCTGTTTACATTTGCTATCCCAGAATCCCCTAGAGTGTGCCATTAAGTCAGAGTTATAAACATAGGGCTTTTTAATAGAGACCCCAATCTGTCACTCTGGCTTCATTTCTCTTAAAAACAGATACATACGTCCGGGCTCTCCTTTGCATCTGTCTGTTTCACAGAAACTTGTGTCTCAAAACTATCTATCTATATTATATATATCAATTAAAATGTATATATATTTGTCTGTCTCTTTCTGTCTGCATGTCTATCAGTATATCTGTCTGACTGTCTATTTCTATCTATCTATCTGTATGTATACATGTATGTTGTATGTGTATATATCTATAT
>NC_069001.1:36559727-36563427 GCF_001194135.2 Octopus bimaculoides
TGTCCAAAATTTGAAACCATTATTATTATTATTGTTGTTGCTGTTTCGGTATGCTGGACCAAATGCTTAGCAGCACTGAGTTCAAATTCTGCTATGGTCAACTATGCCTTTCATCCTTTTGGGGTTAATAAATTAATTAAAACAAAGCAGAAGTCTGGTAAGGAAATTGTTTACCAAAGAGACGATGATTGGAATCTCAACATCTTTGCTCATAGATTTACTCAATCAGGGGAGCTAACTGGAGCTAAACAACAACACGAACAACAATAAGCCGATCTATTTACAAGGTTTAGATAAAGGGAAATTAGTCTGAAGCATGTGACATTTGCCAATGGTGTCACACACCGATGAGGTTAAGATAATTTATAATGACTCTAAGAGAGACAGCATCAACAAGTTTGATGGTGAACACTAGACGCAGGTTGCAATGGCTGTCCAATTTAAAACTTTGCCGCCAGCATTGACAAAAAAAAAAACATGCAATATGGTAACCAGGACAAACGATATGAAGTTATTTAACATTTTAATTAAAAGGGACAATATTGATTTTCTCACATACATGAGCTTTTAAATATTTCATCGAACTTTTATTTTTTATTGGTTAATCTTTTACGGTTCTAATTTCTGCAATTCTCTGATGTTCTGGAAACTTTCCTGCTTTTCTCCACATTCCTGCCTCCCCCCTTTTGTCAGCTTCTCTTACTTACCTCATCATTTTCTTCTGTCTGCTTCAGTCACTGGACTACAGCCATGCTGGGGCATTGCCTTGGAACGCTTAGTCAAAGATATCAACTCCACTACTTATTTTCACGTTACTCTATTGATATCTTTTAATTAATTGCTAAGCCATGGGGACATAAACAAACCAACAATAGCTATCAAGCAGTGAGTGGTTGGGTACAAACTCGCACACACACATGAATATATACATTAGTCACAGAATTCATTCAAATTCAGGTAGGACACCAGGACTGACTGGGTTCCATAATATTGAGTTCACTGTGAGATGAAACAACCATGAGGTATCATATGTTGGTAGTATACTGTATGTATGTTTGTGTGTGTAGATACAAAATTCAATATAAACCATGTTTAAAATTTTATCTGAAGATGGTGGTTTATATGCTATGATGTAATCAATGAATACATCAATAAGGTTCTGCCGAAACAGCTGTTGTAAACTTTAAACCCCATTTGTGTTCTTCTTAATGTATATATAATTGCATGTTGGTGGCACGTAAAAAGCATCCACTACACACTTGGATTAAGGGGTTAAGTTGGGATTTGAGGGAGATTTGACTGCTATCCCTTTTGGTTGTTGTTGAGAGCTCTCTTGTTATTAATAAAAAGACAAAATACAGATTGAATCCATATAGCTTCCATATACCTCTTCTTTCTTCCTCACCATGGGGTTGGACATGTTTAAAAAGTTTAAAAATCATCTTCACCCTTTTGATGTCAATCCAACTAAGACCACCCCTGAGTCCTGATGCAAACTTCATGTTTTCAAGGGAGCTGAATTAAAATCTTCCATATGGTAAAGAAAGGGTTAAAATGGCAATTTTTTGGTTTTTTTCTTTTTACCTGTCTTTTAGAACGAAAAAAGAATAAATAAAATCCTCCAGATATTTCTGACTAGCCAATGTTATTTGATACCTGTAAGTTTACTAAGTGTGCCATCATCATCATCATCATCATCATCATCAGTGTATGTTCTTGTGATTCTACCTCAGAGTTTTGGTTGAAAACATTATTATTATGATTATGGCGTGCAATCTTTTAAGATTGTCTTATCATAACAGCACCCATCAGAGACGACATACTTCTCCGCTCTCTATCTTCTATTCATAACAACAAAAATATCTCTGCGTAAATGTGTAAATAACATTCATATATACACACATATATATATATATATATACATATACATACACACACGCACACACTCACACATCATACACACACACACACACACATACATGTATACACACATTTTTACATACGTTCATATATATATATATATATATAGAGAGAGAGAGAGAGATATAGATATGAACATACATGCACACATATATTTAGAGGAAATTCTCGCTCTCTCTTTCTTTCTTTTTCTCTCATCACTTTATATTTGTGTATATGTTTGTATGCTCACACAGATATAACCATACATATGTACATATTCACACACACACACACATACACATACAGATATGCACACACACACACACACATACATAAATTCAAATCTAGAGCCATGTCTAAAATGACACAAACTACAAGATTTTGTCTAAATTTAGTCTGCTATTCTCTCTCACCCCGCTTCTCAAAAAATGTAACTCACTATGAAATAAATATAACTTGGTATTTTGCTTACAGGGTCTTATCTTTGCTTATCATAAAATCTAAATGATGAACAAGCAGACACACACACACACACACACATACATCTACACACACTCATAGATGTACTTCTTTTTTCCTTTTCTCTCAGATAACAATTTTTTTTGTTTCTAATATTGAAGAGTTCCTCAGATTTGTTGATGTGAGATTAAAAAAAAAAAATATGTAGGAACACTTATTTCCAAAAGATATCTTATTGAAGAATTCTATGAAACATCCAGTCTTTAAACTTATCATTTAATTATGATAATTATTCTGAAGCATTTTTCTTTTCTTTTTTTTTTTTGTACATTTTATATTTTTTTATTTTGTGGCTGAGGTGTGTTGGTTGATTCATTGTTTCTTTACCTGAGCATTCAAGCCAACAATTTACATCCTCCAACCCAAATGTATCAGATTCTTAAGGGAAAGGGACAAGGTAGCAGCAGGGGACCCATTTTTTATCTGCATCCAGCCTCAGACTGGAAGATGTGGATCTGAAGGGTAGACTCATCTTCTCAGATGAGGCAGCAGTAACCATTGCTCTGCCCAGACATGTTTCTGCAATCCAGGATCACAAAAACATTCGTCATGGAACTCACTGTGCCCTGAGAGGACAGATCTGAACTTGTCTCACCAGCTGAAGAAGACCAAATATCAGAACTTGATTGATGAGGCTTTTGTCAAGGAATGGTACGCAGCCTCATTCCCTATCAAAGTTGGATGTTGTGACTTTTCCAGCCAGTTTGTTTTGCTGTTTTCCGTAGAAGATGGTCTGGAAGCAAGACAACTGCTTTGTAAATGGAAAAGGCTTATTTTGGTGTCATTGGTTCCAGTTCTCCACACAGAAGAAGCTGTCCGTTTTCCAATAGTCTTGAAGTTTATTATCTCACTTGGAAACAAGAAGGGTGTCCAGCCATAGAAAGCTCTGCCCCCAGTGTACTTTCGCCTGATACATGCAAGCATGGAAAAGTAGACATTCAAACAGTGATGATGATGGTGATGGTGGTGGTAGTAGTAGTGATGACGATGATGAGGATAATGATAGTGGAGATGATGATGTTAATGGTGGTGATTGTTGTGATGATGACAATGATAAAGATAATGATGGTGCTGGTGATACTGATGATTACTGTGGTGATGACAATGATACAGCTGATGATGATGATGATGATGACAGTGATGGTGATGATGATGATGAGGATAATGATAGCAGAGATGGTGATGATGATCATGACAGTGACAATGATGACAACCACCCCACCCCACCCCTACTATTCTTCTAGAACACATATAGTGGTAGAAAAACCCAACTATTTTA
>NC_069001.1:36563784-36566970 GCF_001194135.2 Octopus bimaculoides
GTGTATAATACACATGCATATAAATCCATACACTGAAGGAAAATGGTCATTAAACGACCTCAAAGTATGTTTCTTTCCTTCTCTCTCTCTTTCTCTTTCATATATACACACATATACATACACATACACACATATATAGACATATACACACACCCACACATACATATATACATATATCTACACATACACATTATGCACACACACTCACACATATACACACGCACACATATATACACACATACCCACATACACACACACACACACACACAAGCAGATTCATTTGTTTAACAGCTGCTTTTTCATAATGTAGAAATGTGTATGTTTGTGTGTGTGTACATAAAAATGTGTTAGTTTTTGTAAGGAAAAGGTTGACAGTAACTTCAAAGTTTCGGCTTATTATATTAAGTCGAAACTTCAAAGTCACTATCAACATTATTCCTTGTAAAAATTAATATCTACTGTACTAATAAAAAACAAAGTGTTGAGAAATCCTTCAGTTTAATATTAAATCGCTTTTATATATTACTTGACATAAAAACAAACATTAATAAATATATAAGTATGAAATATATAAATGTGTGTGTGTTTGTATGCAATAGGTTGAATTCTGAAAACCCAATTCAGAAACAGGCAACTAGAGATGCACTCTCAGTATTGCAGTAATAGATGTGTCATTTCTCAACAGACAAGCAGGCAAAGCCATCAAAATGAATGGGTCATTTTTAAAATTAAATCATCACACGATATGATGTAAGTGTAGTGTTTTCATTACACACGCACGAATATATCAATATATGTCTATGTATATATATACACATACGCATATATTTACATATATATACGTATGTATGTATGTTTAGAGAGCGAGTAAGACTATGCTCAGTTTATTGGGTGTCTAGGATACGAGGGTCTCCTGATAATTAAACACATCATAGTTTAGTTCTTCCTTTCCAACCGATCTCCCCCCCACTCCTACTCTTTCCCCCCTTCCTTCCCCCCACCTCACGGATAGGAAAATGATTGATGTTAGGCGAAGCAACCATCCATAAAACATTTGAACACAGACAAATAAATACATAAATATATATATATATATGTGTGTGTGTGTGTGTGTAAATGATCAACTCCTGTTACATCTAATTAAGAGACTGGCTGTGTGTCTGTATTATGTATATCTATGTATCTTACTTTATCACGTTTTGCATATCTTTCATTCTTTCACCCCTCCCCTCTTTTCCATTTTGGCCATCTCTCTCTCTCTTTCTCTCTCTCTCTCTCCTCTCTTTCTCTCTCTCTCTCTCCCGTTGTCACTAGAACAAACCTACCAATGATTATGTGAGGAATTTACAATATAGATCTTAAAAGCAATTCAAAGAACTATGTCCAAAATTTCTTATTCTCTCTTTGTTATCTCAGCACATAGATCTTGAAGGAACACTACAAAGCATTCTGTCCAGTATTCTAACAAACCCACCAATTCGCCACCTCTCTGTTAGCTCTGGTAGGGGTTCAATCTCAACTTGTAGTCAAGCCTACAAATTATATAAATTAAATTATATATATTTATGGAAAAAAAATGTTTTTTTTTCCTTACGAGGTTTTTTCACGCTAACTACTTGATAAATTCTTATAAAGTATTTATCCTAATATTATATTATATTATATTATATACACACAGGTGTAGACACACAGACAGGTTTTTTTTTTTTTAATTAGAGAGCACCACACACTCCAGATTTAGATGATGTCTCAAACTTTGACACATTTTTTGTTATTTTGTTCTAAATCAATTTTATTTAACGAGCTTTCTGCAATCAGGGAGGATGGGAATCTTAGTTTTCTTGGTTTTGTTTCTTTTTTTCTCATTCCACTTTTTTCACCAACCTTTTTCACGTTTTTTCCATGTTTTTCCTTTTTTTTTTTTTTTCTGTCCAGTATCCTTGTTTTTAAAATAGACATAAAGCATAAACAGAGCCTGAAAGATTACTTTAAGATAATACATGGCATATTTTATAAATATACCTGTTCAAGTATCATAAAAGCATGAAACTATTAGTAGCTCTTTCGGATGTGTATTTACATTGATTGATAGATAGGTAGATAGATAGATAGATAGACAGACAGATAGATATAGATATCGGTTTCAACAATTTTTTTAAATTTTTCAATGGTAAATATAAAAAGAAAATTATAAAAATTTAAAAGAAAGTAAATGCACAGGAAAAAATTCCATAACAGTAAAACATGCTAATATATATGTGTCTGTGTGTGTATATATATGTATATATATATATATATATATATATACATACATGAAACAAATCTTGAGGTTATCTTTCAAATTATGTTCATCAAATCTATAAAAGTTGGTTTATTTTTTAGGGGTTTTTGGTGGGGTTGCTATTCCTGTCTCAAAATCCATTGCCTCTAAACAAAAATAAATATACATTAAAGAGGAAAAGAAACTTTCTCTATATATTATTTTTTAACAAAAAAAAAAGACAGAATCTAAATGCATTGGTAGACCAGCTGTCATAAGTACTTTACTAAAATCTCTCTTCACCAAAGGCCCCCATATACAGGGGGCCATCATTAGGTTATGTGTCTTGCCCAATATTCTATAATTTCCTTCAACATGTTTGCATTAGTAATGGTTACATGATAACTGACACTTTAAGTACAAATTTTCCTCACCGACCCATTCACTGATTCCAATGCAAAAATGAAAGAAGAAAAGAAGAGAGTAAAAGTTACTTCTTGAAATGCTGAAAGTTTCTTTCCTTCACCCACAGAAAATGAAGAAAACCAATTAGCTCTAGAATTGGTAATTTCAACTGTAGAAAAAATTCCGAAATTAGGGTTATCATGTTCTAAAATCTAAGAGCATTCCTTATGTTTATATATATATATATATATGTGGGTATATATATATATACCTACACATACACATTTATATGTAGTTGTATAGGTCTATGGTTCTGTGTGTTTGAGTGTAGGCATGTGCTTGTGTATGTATGCATATACACACAAACACACACATATATGTATCATCATCACTTTGTGCCCATATTCCATGCTGGCCTGGGATTATCTAGGTATGTGTGTGTGTGTGTGTGTATATATATATATATATATACACGCACACATATATATGTACATATGTGTGTCTGTGTGAATATATATATA
>NC_069001.1:36566980-36571270 GCF_001194135.2 Octopus bimaculoides
TATATATATACACACATATAACCTCACCATCACTAATTGAAGTATGTATGTGTGTGTGTGTGTGTGTATATATATCTATATATATATACACACATTTGTATAAATATACATACACACATATCCCCCCTCACCATCACTCTAATTGAAGTATGTATGTGTGTATATATATATATGTGTCTGTGTATCAATCCTTCCCCCTCTCCCCCTCTCCCTCAGTATCATGTTCAGAACCATATCCCTCTGATATATAACAGTCACTTTTATACCACATAATTGAATTATAAATGCTTTTATTAGATTCATTTCTTGGAATGGTTCCTCCAGCCTGAAACATGATCAATTCAATTCTCAACACAAGTCACTGCCACATGGAACAACATTCGGATCAGTATTCTTGTGAATCCTTCAAATTATTGTCCATCAAACTATCCAACTTTTATTCTTTTACTTGTTTGTCATTTGACTGCGGCCATGCTGGAGCACTGCCTTTAGTTGAACAAACTGACCCCAGGACTTATTCTTTGTAAGCCTAGTACTTATTCTATCGGTCTCTTATGCCGAACTGCTAGGTTTCAGGGATGATGTAAACACACCAACAACAGTTGTCAAGCGTTGGTGAGCAGACAAACACACGCACACACACACACACACAATGGGTTTTTTTTAATTTCTGTCTACCAAATCCCACTCACAAGGCTTTGGTTAGCCCAAAGCTATAGTAGAAGACACTTACTCAAGGTGTCATGTAGTGGGACTGAACCCGGAACCATACGGTTCAAAAGTAGGTTTCTTACCACACACCCACTCCTGTGTGTGTGTGTATATATATATATATATACATACTTACGTACATACATACACACAAATATATATACACACTCACACACACATATATATAGTATATGTGTGTCTGTGTATAGCTACCATCCATCTACCAGTTTCACTTGGACAGCATTGTTTGATCCAAGGTTATAGTATGTGCCATGTAGCAGGATAGTCTGAAATTATAGGGTTACAAAGCAAAGACCATATCTACACAGCCATGCCTCTGTGTGTGTGTGTGTGTGTGTGTGTGTTTCCAGCACACTTTCCATAATATTTAATTGATTAAATTGTCCATCTATCTATCCATCCATTCATATATCTGTCAGTCTATTTATCTACCTGTCTGCCTCTTTATCTATCTATCATTCTTTCCATCTTTCTCTTTATCACATTATGTATATCTCTATCTATTTGTCTAACTATATATATATCTATCTTTCTATCTGGCTATCTCCTTAATTGACAGAAAATAGAGCAAGCACTTTTTCAGAAATGCTATACTATGCCAAGAATCTGTGACAACAACAACAATGATAAAGGCGACATACATGTGTGTTTCAGTGTGTGTATATATGTATGTGTGTGTGTGTGTGTATGTATATTTATATATATATACATCTAGTGTAGTTGAACTGAAGACGGGTGTGAAATGCTATAGTTGTCAATGGAATAACTGAGGAAAAGGTCAATAGATGTTTGGATGGAATCACTTTGAAGTTAATAGTTCCAAGACAAGCTTCTTAGCCTTTATTTTCCTGACTTTGCTCTTCTTTCGTTTTTATTTTTATTTTCTTAGTCTCTTGGCATAATGGTACATAAATTGATCTCATTGAAGCGAAATGTCATCCTTGGACAACAAAAACAACTCGTCTTTTATGACATTCACGCAGCACAACAAACATGTTTATCAGTTTTCTAGGGAAGTGTAGAGAGGTAGTGGCTGTGTGGTTAAGGGGTTTGTTTCACAAGCACATGGTTTCAGGTTCAATACCACTATATCACATCTGGAGACAAGTGTTTTCTACTAAAGTCTTGAGATGATCAATATCTTTTGAGTGGAAACCGGTTGGCAGAATTTGTGTGAAAGTTCGTCTCTGTGACCTTTGACCTCCTTCCTTTGTCATTGTCTTTTTTTTTTTCTTAGGGTTTTTGATTTTTTTTTTTTTTCCATACTTTAAAAATGGTGGGAACAAGAAAATTTGTATCAGTCAAATACTGAGTTCCATTTAATTGATAAATCTATTCCCTCTAAAATTGCTGGCTTTGTGCCAAAATTTGAAGGTGTTATTTGCCTTTCATCCTTTCAGGGTTGATAAAATAAAGTACCAGTCTACTACTGGGGTTGATGCCATTGACTTAAGAAGTCACTGTGGTTGTGGGTTGTGCCAAAGTTATAAAAAATTATTATTATCTGGCAGCAGAATCATTAGCACATCGGACGAAATACTTAGCAGCATTTCATCTGTCTTTACATACTGAGTTCAAATTCCACCAAGGTTGACTTTGCCTTTTCTCTTTTCACGGTTGATAAATTAAGTACCAGTTGAGAACTGGGGTCGATGTAATTGACTAGACCCCTCCCCCAAAATTTCAGGTTTTGTGTCTATATTAAAAAGGATTATTATTATTATTATTATTATTATTATTATTATTATTATTATTATTATTAAGGCAGTGAGCAGGCAGAATCGTTAGCATGCCAGGCAAAATGCTTAGTGGTATTTCGTCCAATCTAAGTTCAAATTCAACCAAGGTTGACTTTGCCTTTCATACTTTCAGGGTTGATAAATTAAGTACCAGTGAAACACTGGGGTCAATGTAATCGACTAGTCCCCTCCCCCACTAAATTTCAGGCCTTGTGCCTTGAGTAGAAAGGATTATTATTATTATTATTATAAAACTGATAAAGCCATTAAAAGGTCTTTAACTTTAAATTTCCACACCTGCTCTCAACGATGTTGACAGGTGACAACATGTATTACACGACAGCTCCTCTTTCTGCTGCTGTTTGCCATTATGCAGTTAATATGGTGAAAATACTGTGTTATATTCTCCATGATACAAGCAATGCATTTTTATCTTCCTTTCTGTTTTCAAGTCTGAGAAAGTCTGCGATTTTTCTGATATTAACCAGCGTCAGTGGTTTCCATTATATTTAGACTCTATCTGTTTGATTCCTTATCAATCTTCTTTTCTTTTTTTTTCATCTTTTCTCCCCCATGGCTGTTATGGCTGTTATTAACAAAGTTGGTGCTGAGTTGAAAAGTCTTGAAGCAGTTCCTGAGAGTAAATAAATGAGAAGAGATCAGCCTTGGAAGACCGAATTCTTGCATCAAACTCTTATTCTCTGACAGCTCTTGGCTTCTGCCCTTCCCCATCTCTCTCTCTCTCTCCCTCCCTCTGTATTCACTATTCGTCTCTTTTTCCTTTCTTCTCTCCCTTTCTCTTTCATCTCTCTCTCTCTCCCTCTTCCTCTCTCCCCCTCTCTCTCTCTCTCTGCCCTTTCAGTCTTTCTCTATTTGCATTCTCTGTTTTCACTGTCTCCTCTCTTTATCTCTTTTTTTCCTCACTGTGTTCTCTGTCTCTCTATCTTCCTCTACCTATATGTTCTTCTCTCTCTCTCTCTCTCACCCCACACACACATATACACCAGTTATCCTCTCAGACATTACAGCTGGCCTTATCATTAAACCTTTCTGTCTGGTGGCAATGCCGTAGCAGAAAAGACAAGGCCACCACCCAGTCTTGTTACAAGCTGAAAGGATTGACAAATCATCAAAGACACCTAACCCCGTCACTGAAGCATTTATTTTTGCTGAAAAATCAGGAAATGATTCAGTTTTCATTTACTTTATCCACACTGGAAGTCGCTAAAGATATGCCAAACCACATTCCTTGTGAGTTTAACTGCCTGAGGGAGCAAAATGTCTTTGGTACATTATCTTCCGTCTCGTTAATACAAGCATCACTGCTAATTACGAATGTTATCATAGTAATTAATCTGCATAAACATGGGGTCTTTTTAGATGTGTTTCAAGGATGAGTTAGGGTAAGGAGTTCGGGAAGCAGGGGTAGATTAGGGTTAGGTTGATCAGCTTACCAAACTGGTAAACCCGCAAAACATTGACTGTGATCTGCTCTCATCCTTAAGTCTTGGGACTTTGCCTGTGAAAATAAAATTTTGGAAGCAATGATAAGTAATCAACTTGCAGGAGTTGTGTACATGCACACACACACATATGTGTGTGTGTGTGTTATATATGTGTATGTGTGTGTGTCTGTTCATGTATGTCACCCACTCTCGTCTTCTGAGAAAGGTTGAAAGAAATGAGGTGGTGATATGTATACACACACACACACACACGTGCACACCCAATACTGTATGTCTAAAAAGAAACTGAAAAATCATTAGTCTGTTCTCCATTTGTGTGTGTGTGTACATATATATATATATATATATATATA
>NC_069001.1:36571583-36571924 GCF_001194135.2 Octopus bimaculoides
TCTCTCTCTCTCTCTCTCTCTCTCTCTCTCTCTCTCTCTTTTTGTCATCAATTTTTTTCTCTCCCTCTCTGTATTCCTTTCTCTATTTGTCTCCATATATTTTCTCCCTCTCTCTCTCAGTCTCTCTGCACCTTTATATCAGTCTCATTTCTCTCTCTCTTACTAACACTCACGCTCAGCTATATACCCACATACACACACACACACACACATATATATCGCCAATGAACCACACACACACACTTAAATACACTTCACGCACACACGTAAAACAATACACCCGTACACTCACACACACATAAGAAAGAAGACATTTCTGTTGATTTATTATTTTCATGTTG
>NC_069001.1:36572188-36572458 GCF_001194135.2 Octopus bimaculoides
ATACTCACACACACAGGCATACGTACATAGATACATATACATACATGGCATTTATATATATATATATATATATATATGTGTGTGTGTGTGTGTGTGTTTCTACATATGTATGTTTGAGTGTTTATATATATATAATATTCAGTGTTCTTTTCTTGCCTTATATAGTGAGTCATTGCTGTTCATTTCATTCTCTGAAGAAAATTTTGTTGCATTTTTTTTTTTTTTTTCTAATGTTTGAAATAATAATTATCACATGCATGCACATCAGTG
>NC_069001.1:36572468-36578935 GCF_001194135.2 Octopus bimaculoides
CATGCACATCAGTGTGTGTGTGTGTGTGTCTGGATATATATAGATATATATATATATATATATATGGATATGCATGTATATGAAATGGGTGAGGGTATATGTCTATAAATCAAAGGATGGGGTTATAATATCAGTGATGTTGGTTGGTTAAAAGTGCACAAAGCGGTTTTAAAAAAAACACAAAAAAACAACCAAAAATTGAAGGACAATAATAATAATAATAGTAATAATATGGTCCCTTAGCTTTCGTTCTCATGTTAATGTAAAAAAAAAACTGAAATGGAAGATGAGGAAGGGGATGGGGGAGAAGAGGAAGAGGTGGAGCCCGAATATTCATTGGACACTGATTAGGGCCCAACAATAATGAGATAGATTCAATTACCTGATGGTTCGTTATGCTTTTGGTTTTTGTTTGCCTTAATGTAGGGACTCTCTCCTCTCAGTTAATGTGGTGGTCATCATCATCATTGCCATAGATATCATTATCAAAACCATCATTATCATCATCATCATCAACATCATCGTCATTATCATCATTCATTAAGGTGGGGATTTGGCAGAGTCATTAGTGCCAAGACAAAATGTTTTATTTTGTTTTTTTGGAGCAGCTTTTTGGGATTTTTTTGGGTTTTTTTTTTTTGTTCTTTTTTTTTTACCTGGTAGTAGTTGTCCCAGGCTCTCTGGGTCTGCAGTTCAAATCCCATCAGAGTTAACTTTACTTTTCATCCCTCAAGGGATGATGAAATGAATTGCCTGTCGAGGTGGCCTTTCGTTCGCCTTTATGTTCAGAGTTCAAATTCCACTGACATCAACTTTGCCTGTGAATTGTTTTGGGGGTGAGTAAAATAAGTATCAGTTGTGTACTAGGGTCAGTGTAATCAACCAGTCCCTTCCCCCAACATTTCAGATCTGGTACCTTCAGTAAAAAGGATCGTTGTTGTTGTTGTTCAGGTTGCAAGCTGGCAGAATAATTAGCAAGCCAGGCAAAATGCTTAGCAGTATTTCACCTGTCTTTACATTCTGAGTTCAAATTCCACCAAGGTCGACTTAGCCTTTCATCCGTTTGGGGTCAATAAATTAAGTACCAGTCATGTACTGAGCTCAATATGATCGACTTACCCACCGCTCCTGCAAATTTCAGGCCCTTGTACCTTTTGTAAATTATTATTATTATTATTATTATTATTAATATTATTATTATCCTACGATGGTCAACTTTGCATTTTGTCTTTTTGGGGTCCAATAAAATAAAGTAACTGTGAAGTACTGGGGTCGATATAATTGAGTTGCTTTTTCTCCTTTCAAAATTTCTGGGCTTGTGCCAGACTTTGAAACCATTATTATTATTATTATTATTATTATTATTATTATTATTATAAAATTATAAAGCAACAGCAACAACAACAACCACCACCACCACCACCACTACTGCCACATCAACAACAATAAATGCATCGACAACAGCTACAACAACAACGACATATAAAAACCTCATAATTCTCTCTGCAACAATGACCAAACTTCCTCCTCCTCCTCCTCCTCCAGATGTATTCTGTTTCTTCAAAATGAATTATCTTCTCTTTATTCAAATGACAATCGTTAGTTGTCGTTGTTTTTGTTGTTGTCGTCGTCTTTTGTTTCTGCTTTTCTTACTTTTTCTTTGGTGGTGGGATGGAACGGGTGTGAGGGTGGGTGGTACTGTTGTCTTTGACAACAGTGCAGCCTCATTGTATGCATGCACATGCGCTCAGGTCCATGTTTACATGTGCATCTACACACATGCACATGTTTACACACACACACACACTCACATATCTATGCATATATATGTGTATGTGTGTATATAACATATATAAAGCATTTACACATATATATATAAACACATGTATAATCATATACATGTAGATTATATATATTTATATAATTTATACTCACACACATGTATCACCATATACAGTATGTATATATATGTATATGTATATCCACGTATTCATGTATATGAATATGTAAATACATATTGATGCACACACACGCACGTACACTCACATGCATACATATAAACAAATACATAGACCCAGGCCTTTTAGTAAATCATTTTATGAATCTTATATCTAAGATTCTGAACCTCTTAGATTATTAATCCCTAAGGAGCTGTGCCTCGATTTCTATCCTACACACCCTTAAGTAGTTAAGTAATGAGATACAGGACCGACTTCCAGCTAGCTGAGTGGGTAAGTCATCAGGTTACTACCAACAAGGTCAACTGATTATGTTCCGGTACAATTGCGATGGTATGTCCACAGTCGACTTATTTAAATGTTGTTGGCTGTTGGCTCAGTCTATCTAGTTGTAAATACAGATATTTTAATACAACTGCTTCCAGAATCTTGATTATATTAATTATATTAAAAATTAGTTTCAATGCATGAACAGTCTGTTCATTAGAAGTATTGTTTGTTTGTTTTTTGTGGGGGAGAGGTTCAATGGTTTAATAGTGGTTAAAATTTAAAAGCTCTCTAACTTAACTATTGGTTTTTTTATGCAGATGGCGTCTCTGAATTATTTATTCTTTTACTCTTTTGAGACCACCTTTGTGTTTTTATGATGCAAACTCCTTGTTTAAATTGATCTAAATTAAAAAACTTCCATCAAAATGTTAATTTATGTTTCTGACACCAGGTTCATAATGACAAAATTATTTTACTAAATTCAGGATTATTTTCTAAAGTAATTGAAACAAAGGCAGCGTATTTCAACAGAAATATCCGAACAAAAAGGTTAAGACTGACTTGGGAATAAACAGCAATGATAATGTTAATCACAGCTTAATTTCCAATTTACATTTACCCTCTTAATGCCAATCCTCCAGAGACCATCCCTGGTTCTGTGGTAGAAAGCCTCTTGCTTTAAAGTGATCGAAATTATAATCTTTCATCAAAATTTCCTGCTTATTCGTGTTCCAGATTCCGGCTTAACAATGACAAAGTTTTTTTATACTAGATTTTTCATTGTTTTCTTAGTAATTAAAACACAGCCAGTGTATTTTAACAGAAATATTGCAAAGAAAGGCTAAAGCTATTCTGTTTCATAGACCACCTCATGCACAGTCTTTATATATTTACTTAAGTGATTCAGCATTACTTTGAACAAGTACAATGAAGTCTGTACTTTGCTCATGAGCGCTGAAAAAGGCTGAAGCATAGAGGTGTCTCTCATACTTACAGAAATAATTAAAATGATGCCAGTCATTGGTTAATATTCTTTTTAATTCTTTTTACTCTTTTACTTGTTTCAGTCATTTGACTGCGACAATGCTGGAGCACTGCCTTTAGTCGAGCAAATCGATCCCAGGACTTATTCTTTGGAAGCCTAGTACTTATTCTATCGGTCTCTTTTGCCGAACCACTAAGTTACGGGGACGTAAACACACCAGCATTGGTTGTCAAGTGATGTTGGGGGGGACAAACACACACACGTATATATATATATATATATATATATATATATATATATATATATATATATATATATATATATATATATATATACATATACATATATACGATGGTCTTCTTTCTGTTTCCGTCTACCAAATCCACTCACAAGGCTTTGGTTGGCCCGAGGCTATAGTAGAAGACACTTGCCCAAAGTGTCACGCAGTGGGACTGAACCCGGAACCATGTGGTTGCTAAGCAAGCTACTTACCACACAGCCACTCCTGCGCCTACAATTAATAATTATTTCTAATTAGGTTTTTAGCATGAAGTAGCACGACCAAATTCTGGCAAAATCTAGATATTCTTTAATAAAATCAGATGTTTTTGGAGTTTTTTTTAAAATTGCAATATAAGAATTATAAAAATGATGAGGAGCCTCTAAGAATGCAGCATAGCTACTATGTGGGCATCGGTTGACTGGTTAGAAACAGCAGCCAAATCTCCCTTAGTCTTCAACTTACCTTTAAAAGGTTTGACAGGTCAGGGTCTAACGAGAGCTTAAACAACTATAGATTTTGTATTACTTACATGATATGAACCGATAGGAGAAGTCTCTGTATGGCCATTCCTATTACTTGAAATAGTAGCAAGAGCTCTGTCAAATCACACCATACTGTCTTTAATAAAATATGAGATGGATCAGAACTACTGACCCGAAGCTAAACAATAAGAAAAATAACAATAAAAATATGAAAAAAAAAAAACTTTGTTTCGGTTTTAACTCTTGTAAAATATAGGCAGACAGGTTGACGTTTATCTGCTAACAATTACCGTTTGGGGAATTGTTCCAGTCACGGTTGAATTATAGACTGTTTCTATAGCTTTGCTTATTCATG
Organism: Octopus bimaculoides; assembly: GCF_001194135.2. Lineage (NCBI taxonomy): Eukaryota > Metazoa > Mollusca > Cephalopoda > Octopoda > Octopodidae > Octopus > Octopus bimaculoides. Next base: position 36,576,802 of record NC_069001.1, read on the forward strand.
TGAATGGTGTGTGTGTGTGTGTGTGTGTGTATGTGTTTGGTTTTGGTTGCTAAAATAATCAGAATTAATGAGCTATGTTCCCTGTTGGCAGTCCTTATAAATAAAATATTTTTCAATATTTTGTGAAATATTGAGAAGTGGAGGACTCCTGTTTTCTTCATTGTTTACTTTTTCTTTTTCCTTTTTTTCTTTTTTTTTTTCCTCATTTACCAATATATTATTGTAAATATCATTGAATTCTTCTCGCAATACTTGAGCCAAACAGGAAATCACTGCTAATATACAAATAGTAAATATACATCCCAGGATGTCTGTGTGTGTGTGCATGTATATATATGTGTGTGTGTGATTGTATTTGTACTTGCTGTGCCAAATATGGTCAAATGGCTAAGAAGTTCACTTCCTATCATGAGTTTTCCTCTTTGCTTCCCATTCTACAATAGTAGCAAATCAATTGAGTCAGTAGAGCATCAGACAAAATGCTTTGTGATATTTGCCCCAAGTCTCATGGTTCTGAATTCAAGTTTTGCTGAGCCACCTTTATTTTTTATCCTTTCAGTATTAATAAAATAGTGCCGCCAATCCAAAATGGGGAATTGGTGGAACTCTTGCAGCATCAGACCAGCCTCACTGCAGTTTTTGTTCGGTTTCTTTGCATTCTGAGTTCAAATCTTGCCAAGATCTTTCATCCTTTCAGGATTGATAAAAATAACACCAAACCAGTTTGGTAAAGTGACAGAACAGTTAAAACAAGAACCTGCATGTAGAAAATGGAACTTGGTGTGCTTCCTGGCCTTGCCAGCTCCCGTCAAACCACCCAACTCCTGCTAGAAGAGGACTTTAAATGATGATGATGCTGTTCTAGCTCCTAAGTTCAAATCTCGCTATGAACTGTTTAGGTGTCAGATGTAATCCATGATCCATTTTAACACCACTACCTGCTATTTTGGATACATTGTAACAGAATCCACTGTTCTGAGCATTCAGAGTTGGGTCCCCAGATTGGAAATATCTTACTACATCCCTCCCTTTATCCTGCCATTTTCAGAGGCCCTGTGATGTGGTTGGGGTGTTGTCCTTCCACTTTGAATTAAAAGAAAAACAAAATCCATTGGGCAACAAACCAGATAACTGCCTTGAACTCCAGTGTCTGCCTTGGCATGGTTTCTACAGTTGGATACCAGAGGCTCAGTGGGTGTAAATGCAACCCCTAAATTTTTTGTTAGGGACGTGGGTTGGACTTAGGTCTGCATCCCCTAAACAAATTTTATTTCCACACTTATGCTGGGTCTCCAATGCTTTTTTTTTTTTTTTGTGAGTGACCTCACCAGCACCAATGAGGTCACTAGGTTTGCAAGACAAAAAGAGAGTCTTGACCAAGAGAGGGAGATGGCTTTATGCCAAGTGTTTAGAGGCTAAAGTATGATTGAGGGACACAAGCACAAATGGACATTAAATGATGAGGAGGACAGGGATAGTTCTGGTTTGACCCAAACTTTGTGAGTGGAATTGGTTAAGTGGAAACTGTGTGGAAGCCTATCAGTTGGTCTCTGTCTGTAATTTTAATGGTTCATCATCATCTACGTACAGTCTCCAGCTGTCTGAAGGTTACATTAAGTATATGTGTCTTTGGAGTATTCAGCCATGTATCATTAATTTAACGAGGAACCAGTTCCATCAATCAAACAGGAAAACTAGAAGAATATTCCATTATTGAAACCGACAAAGAATTTATTTACTTCTTAGACACAGCTTCAAACATACAAATACACTGCTGCCCACCCCCAACACACAAACACACACACACACACACACACACACACACACACAAGCTCATATGCACACGTACACACGCGTACACATTTAGAGTCACGCAAGCACGTAGGTTATTAGTCAAGATTCGTTATGTAGATGATATTGTACACAATTTTTTTGTTCAAAGACAAAGAAAGGAGAGGAATAGAAATGTCTTAGAAAACAAGGAATAAAAGATTATTATTTTTTTTTTTTAATAATACAAAGGAATGTAGGTAGGTGTTAAATCTGAATGCTTCCTCAGTTTAATCAATATATATATATGTATGTATGTAATATATAATTAATTATGGAATAAGTGACGAAGGAGTTAATAGTG
>NC_069001.1:36579276-36580456 GCF_001194135.2 Octopus bimaculoides
ATATATATATATATATATATATATATATATATATATAGATAGATATATATGTACATATACATGTATGTATGTATATATATATAAATATGTATACATATACATGTATGTATATATATATATATGTACACACACATGCACATATATATATATACATATATATATATATATATACATATATATACATATATATATATATACATATATATACATATATATATATATATATCTATCTAAGAATGTTGTTTTTTCCCCTGTCATTTATAAGTATTTAATTCTTGCTGTATTCATTCTTGGTTTTATTTTTTTACTTACTTATTTACATATTTGTTTCCTTTTCTTTTTATGATTCTTTATTTCTTTTATATGAAAAGTCATATGAATTGATTAACAATCAATGCTTGTTTTCTTTCTCTTTTCTCTCACTCTCTCCATTTCCTTCTGATCTTTCAACCTTTATTGAGTGGTGGTAGGCATGGTAGGAGAGGAAGGGAAAAACGAGAAGCCAGTTTTTGTCTTTCTTCCTCTTTTCTTTAAGAGTTTCAATTTGTTTATCTTCTTCTGTTTTATGCAAAAATATAAACAAAAAATTGCGAAAAGAAATGGTAAAAAAAAAAATATCTTGTTCTTATTTTCTCTGTTCTTTCATTGCCACAACCACAAAAAAGACGCACACACTACATAAACACACACACATAAATATACATATGCACACACTCACAAATAAGAACACATACCCACACAAGCACGCATGCACATATACTAACATATATAAACATACATAATATCCACACGCATTATGATAAATGCATACACGCACACACATAAACACACATGCAAGCACAAACATTGAGCAAAGGCTCCACTGGTTACATTAGCGATCTGAAACTAACTTCGTAATCTTCTCCTGTTACTAAATCTTTCTGTTCCGTTACTGTTTGTTTGGTTTGTTTGTCGTGAGGTGTGTTTGTTGCTCAGGATTGGAGAAGTAAATTGGAAGGAAAGGGAAAAGGAGATGAGGAGGAGGAGGAGGAGAAATAAGAGAGAGGGGGGGTGAAACAAGCTCATTCTCTCTGCAACCCTCCATCCATGCCCACCTTGCCTGCTACCGCCATCGCCACCACTAACCTCCTGCCATCGTTGGGTGATTGGTTATTAAAAGATTTTTTTTTTTTTTTTTTTT
>NC_069001.1:36582226-36583333 GCF_001194135.2 Octopus bimaculoides
AATAGGCACACACACACACACACACACACACACACACACACACACACACAAATACTCACACATATGCATACGTACCAACCTGCTCGAAACTCATTCTCGAAGAAATTACTTTTTTAATCTCCAAACAAATTAGTCACTGAAATATTTCTTCTTCATTCTCCTTTTCACATCCCATTTATCCACCACCACCATTACAAAAGACATCATCATATCTAAAATATTCTTATCACAGGTTTGTTTTCTACAAACAAATGGAATTAAATGGATAAAATGAAGCCTTAATGTTAAGTTTCTTCCAATTTATTTCTGTTTTGTTTCATTATTTTTCTTAGGTTTCAATATTTAAAATTTTCCAACATTTTTCAGTATGTGTTTGCCTATAACAGCCATGAATTTTTTTCCACTTCTCCACAATTATTCTCTATAGTTTTTACAACTCTCCTGTTCAGAGTGTCTTATACAACAGTATCTTCAGTCTCTGAGGTTTATTGTGCCCTTAAAGGCCTTGTTCTAAAACCTGGAACCATAAGGGTGGCAAACCAGCAGAATTGTTTGCATAATGGGTAAAATGCTTAGCAGCATTTCTTCCAATTTACTGTATTCTTAGTTCAAATTTTGCTGAGCTTGAGTTTGTCTTTCATCCTTTCGGAAGTCAATAAAATAAATACCAGGTGTGCACTGGGGCTGATGTAACTAACTAACCCTTCACTTAAAACTACTGCCCTTGTGCCAAAACCTGAAACCATTATTATTATTATCATTATTATTATTATTAGACTCCTTAGCATGCTTGACAGGCTTTATGTCCTGAGTTCAAATGCCACCAAGGACAACTTTACTTTTTATCCTTTCAGGGTCATTAAAATAATTACCAGTTAAGTACTAGGGGTTCATGTAATTGATTTTCCTCTCCCCTGAAAAACTGCTGGCCCTGTACCAAAATTTGAGACCATTATTATTATTATTATTATTATTAAAATTTTGGTTATCTATGCATATTTATTTGCAATCTTCTTAAAGAGGTGACACCAATGGCAACAACAACAACAAACGCTGTCTCTTCTTCCTGGTTCTTATCTCTTCTTTCACAGCTGTTTCTTAAGCCAC
>NC_069001.1:36583544-36585113 GCF_001194135.2 Octopus bimaculoides
TTTTTTTTTTTTTTTTTTGCCTTTCTTAGGCAAATAAACTTAATATGATAAGTTGATAAGTTCGTTATCCTTACTGCTAGCAGATTATATAAATTAATAGTTTGTTAAAATGCTTCAAAACTCAAACACACATATACAGGCTTAAATAACAAGGCAGGTGAAGGGATTATTATTATTATTGTTATTATTGTTAAGGCAGTGAGCTGGCAAAATTGTGTGCCAATTTCATGTTCTGTATTCAAATTCCTCCAAGATCAACTTCACTTTCATCCTTTCATAGTTAAAAGAGAGTACAAATCAAGTCCTGAACATCCCCACTGCCCCAAAAATGCAGGCCTTGTGCCTAAATCAAAAATCATTGTCATTATTGTTATTTGAATTTTTAAGGTACTCTTGATAGTACTTCTTATTCCTCCTCTTATTCCTCCTCCTGAGGTCATGACCTCAAGAGGAGGAATAAGAAGTACTATCTTGAATGGTCAATCTTATCTAGAACCCCCCAATTTAAGGCTAATATTAGCAAGTGTTTACTATGCATTAGGGAATCCCTTTCCATTCTTAGGTCTTTTGGGCCGAAAACCTTGAATAGGTTTATTGAGGTAATCCCTTTTTGCAATCACAAATTTTCCTCCACCTTCCTAAAACTATATAAAAATAAGAATAAGAACAAAAATAATAGTATTAGTAGTGGTAATAATGGTAGTGATAGTGATAATAATAAAAAGACAAAAACATTGATAAAAAATAATAATAAAAATATGGATACAATGGTAGTATTTATTTATTATCATAGCTTACGTTGGATTTGAAACCTAGTTGTTTTATTTACTTACCAAACCTGCTTGACTATTCTAATGGGTATATTAAAGATTAAATTATTTTTTTTTTTGGTCTAGTCCATATTATTTATATAAGCTTGCTCTCATAATTATAATTTCTTTTTTCTTTTTACTGATGCCTTTGTTGATGTTTGTGTGTGTTCCTTACCCTGAAGAGGGCGGTTATCACTAGTTTGTGCTCTATGTTGCTCTAAATACGGTGATGTACCCCCGAAATGGCCATAAGCGTTTTGTGTTTGTATTCCGACCTATATTTGTAATCCATTGTAAATGATGTTAAATTATGGATTGGCTTTACCGATGTTACCTGCTGGATGTTGGTTTAATGTATCGACTTGTGTGCCTTGATTTTCTTGGACTTAAATAACATTGATGGTGAAATATGGATTGTACTTTGTTACACATTGGATGTTCTGTTATTATGTCGTCCCATGTACTTCAGTATTCCTGTGTAAGAATTACGAAATTAGATTTTACCTGCTAAATTTGCTGTCCTGAGGGAAGTAATGAACTTTTGTACAATTTGAACTTAAACTTCTTTTATTAGTCATTAACCTCAACGAATTTTAATACATTTCCCTATGTATTATTTTTTTTCTCTCTATATTATTTTTTTCTATATATATATATATATATATATATATATATATATATATTTTTTTATTCCACTATATCTGTACCGGTCTATAATATTTTTAATCAACTTTTTAATCGCAGTTTATTTATTTAT
>NC_069001.1:36586907-36587550 GCF_001194135.2 Octopus bimaculoides
ATATATATATATATAGGCCTAGTGATAGAGGAAAATAGAACTGTGAACATGAATATGCATATGTTTTTGTTATTAATCAGCAGAAGTTAGACGATTCAAGAGTCAAAAAGTTTCATCCATTGACTCTCATCGAACTTCTTTGATAAATGCTAAAGTGCAATGCTTTCAGCCTTTGAATCACTCTGTAACTTTTCTGCCAATAAATATTGTGCGTGTTTATATTTCAAAAACTTCATCTGAAGAGACGGTTTTTAATAAGATTATGGAAACAATTGTAGTGAAAGACTTGGAATCTCGATGATTTATTGAAGTTGTCTTTCTGTTTTCTTTTTTTTTTTTCCTGTGATTACTTTTATGATACTCTTCCTCTACATTATAGCCTAAATACAAACATACACACCTTAATACCTCTGTTAAGTTGTGCAATATCGGAATATGGGAATTTAACATGGTTTGGATAGCAAACCCTGATTCATAAACTAACGTGACGTGCATTAAAGCACATCAATATATCTGTGTGTGTGTGTGTGTGTGCATATGCATGCATGTGTGTGTGTGTGTGTGTATATATATATATATATGTGTGTGTGTATATATATATATATATATATGTGTGTGTGTGTCTGTGTGTGTGTGTATATAT
>NC_069001.1:36588169-36591106 GCF_001194135.2 Octopus bimaculoides
ATATATATATATATATATATATATATATATATATATATATATATATATACATACATATATATGTATATACATATGTATATATATATGTGTGTGTATACATATATATATATATATGTATATATATATATATATATATTATACATACACACACACACACACATATAACAGATGGAGATTGTATGAGCAGATGCTTAGAATGTCTGATGATAAACTCTGTATATATCCAACGATTGTGTGTGTGTGTGTGTGTGTGTGCTATACACTGTCCTTGCCAGTGCTTGTGTTTAATAAAAGAACCCTATTATCACATTGTTACTGTCCCTTTTTTTTTGTATCCTTAAATTCTCCATCTCCCTACCTCTATACATTAACACACACACACACACACACTTTATCGCTTACATTCTTTCTTTCTTCTTCTCTTTCCTCTTCTCAATCTTACATCCTCTTTTTGTCATTCTCTTAGTCCTCTCCCCCACCCCACCCCCACCAACTTTTGCTCTCACATATTGACTCCCAGCCTTTCTCTTCTCTTTCTCTCTCCCTCTCTATCTATCTATCTGTCTCACACACACTCTGACACATGCACAAGGACATGGTCACACACACACACTGCTTCACACACCTTTTCATCCCCTTCTCTCTCTCTCTCTCTCTCTCTCCCTATATATATATATATATATATATATACACACATACATACGCACACACAACATCGCACCTCTTTTTATCACCTCTTTCTCTCTCTCTCTCTCTCTCTCTCTCTCTCTCTCTCTCCCTCTATCTATCTATCTATCTAGCACACACATACACAGGGTCCCCTACACTCTTTCATACACCCCTCCTCTGTGCACCCACCCCTCTTGTTTTGTCTTTTATTCAGTTTCGTCTCAGCCCTTAATAATCGAATCAGTCATTTTGGTGACACTTTTACTTATGAAACTAGCAATGTAACAAAAAATTTTTTAAAATAAAAACCAAATAAATTAACAATCATAACAACAACAATAGTAACAACGAAATCTCTTTAATTAACGAAACAAAAGCCACTGCAATAACAACAACAATAAATAAATTAGCTTAACAAATGAATTTTGATTATTTTTGGTTTATTTTCTTTTATGTTACTGTTATTTTTTATGTTGTTATTTTCTGCTACAAACCTTTGTCCCCTTAAAGAATTAATAAATTTCGTGGTCCACTGGTAGCCCCCTACTCCATGCCCCCTCAGAATGTATTATAGAGCAGAAGGCAAATCATAGGCAAACTATTGTTGTTGTTGTCATTGAACAGAATCCCACCCCTTCCCACACACATACACACATGACAAAAAAAAATACGTTACTTTTGGGGTCTGTGTTGACATTAATTGAAAAAAAAATAAGGGAGAAACTATTGTTCACCCTCCTCCTCCTTTCTCTCCACCCCCGCATCTTTTTTCTGAAACCCCAACACAAATTGTAATGTCCTGCCTCACTTGGCCCAGGTTTTTTTAAAAGAAAAGTGTCACACAGTGGGACTGAACCTGAAACTACATGGTTGGGAAGCAAACTCCTTAACCACACAGCCAGCCATGTCTGCATCTTCATTAAAGCAATATTATAATACATAACTCTGTATATTTCTGTCTCAGACACCATCTTTGCTTGTGTATATGTGTGTGTGTTTATTTTACATCCATTTTCTCCGGGTTTTCATGGATGGTTAAGGATGGTTTGTTTGGAAAACAATACTTTTCACAGCTGGATGCTCATTCCTATTGCTAACCATTCAACCATGAAGTAGCAGTGATGGAAGAGGTTTTATCACTATCATTATTATTATTATTATTAATATCAGTCTTGTTGTTGTTTTTGATGCTGTTATTGTTGTTGTCTTATAGTCAAAGTGACAATTCAGTTGGTTTTTCGTGGTGCCAACAAATGTGGTCTTGTAGATGGGGTTTTTTTCCCCCTACTGGTTTTGTCTGGAGGGAGGAGCTTTGCCCTTTGTGCCTCTCTGCAGGCCCTCCAAGACGAGTGACATTGACACGACACAGCTGACGTTTGTCTTAAACAGATGCGAGTTGCCAATTACAGGGAGAAGAACACAAGACACAAAAACAAATTTTTGAAATGAAAGCCTGGTTCCGAGAGAGAGAGGAGAGAATTCCTAAGAACTAATCTTTCTGGCAGGGAAAGGGTTATCTTGAGAGGGCCCACCAACAACAACCAGCTCTTGAATGCAATTCAATGGGAGATTGTGTTTGTATTTATTTATTTATTTTTTATTATTATTTTTTTGTCATGGTGGATGATGTTGTGGTGGTCATGGAGGGGGTACTTTGCACTTGCTATGAAGGGAAGATCAGTAGCACAGCAAGGAAGCAAGGATCCTCAGGGCCCTGCGTCTGCTTTGGGCAGGGGTTGAAAGGGAGCAAAAAAAGAATTCTGGCTCCTACCCCCGTCACCACCACCACCACCACCACTACATTACTTAAGCATGAGAAGCAAGAGCAAGTCTTGCACTCTTTTAACCCTGCACCTAGAGAAGTGTGTGACTTCCACTGCTGTGACCCCTCTTGTCGATATACTGGACTAAGGAGCCCTTCCCCATTTCTCCGTCCCTCCTGCAAACTGAAAAAAGAGTAGACGAGTAGTAGAGCTAGAAATGCATTACTTTCGTTTTGAAATGGTAAAATGGGTTAAAATGTAAGATGTGTCCACACACACACACACACACACACACACACATATATACATATGTATATATTTATATATGTGTCTATATTTATATGTATGCAAGTATGTGTGTGTGTGTGTGTGTGTGTGTGTGTGTGTGTGTGTGTAATAGGAGAAATGTGTCTATGTTACATTTAACTTGTATCAATTTTTGAGCTAAAATCTTAATTACTTCTTTTCATTTTGACAGACACACACACATGCACACACACATTAT
>NC_069001.1:36591207-36591973 GCF_001194135.2 Octopus bimaculoides
ATCACCACCACCACAGCCATGGCCACCACCGCCCTGCACCTAACACTCGTTTCATTTTTCATTATTAGTCAGCATGCGTGTGTGTGTGTGTGTGTGTGTGTGTGTATGGGTCAGTAAATATGTAAGTGTAAAACCCTGTGAATGTGGATCTATGTGTAAATCAATATTTGTTAGTGTGTGTATGAGTCTGTATATGAATGCATTATATATACAGATGGATGTATATTTCTATATAAATAAATGAATGCATGTCTATGTCTGTGTGTGTGTGTGTAGGGCCAGGTTGCATAATGCATGAGCAACTGCATATTGGTCCTTTTACTAAAGAGCCACCACCCAAGGGTGGGGCAGGAGATATAAACCTGGAGTTTCCTTAGCTTTTCTCCATATATTTCCTATCTCCATTTTTTCTTTCATTCCTTCTTTCACTTTCTCTTTCACACACTCACACCTTACCTGCTCTCCTCCTCTCTTTCTCTATTTATCTCTATCTCTCTCTCCTGTACGGTCCATCTGACGTGCTGTGACATAATTCCTTTCTATTCAATGTCGTCCACAAGGCTTCAGTTGACCCCTCCAGGCTCTTCACTGGAGACACTCCTCGTCCACGAGGACACTCACTGGGCTACGACTGCAGGACCTCATTAATATGAAACAAGTATTTCAACTATTCAACCAGACTAGCATATGCACTCTCACACACGCACACACGTGCACAAACACACACACAAACACACACACACACACACACACACACACATATGCA
>NC_069001.1:36591983-36592759 GCF_001194135.2 Octopus bimaculoides
TTTCAGTAATTTGACTGTGGCCATACTGGAGCAGCGCCTTTAGTCGAACAAATTGACCCCAGGACTTATTCTTTGTAAGCCTAGTACTTATTCTATCAGTCTTTTTTGCCGAACCGCTATGTTACGGGGACGTAAACACACCAACATTGGTTGTCAAGCGACAGTGGGGAACAAACACAGACACACAAACATATATAGACATATATATATATATGATGGGCTTCTTTCAGTTTCCATCTACCTAATCCACTCACAAAGCTTTGGTCGGCCCGAGGCTATAGTAGGAGACACTTGCACAAGGTACCACACAGCCACTCCTAGATATAATGTATACACACATATCTGTTATGAGGAATGGGGTGAGGAAAATCTAGCTCACCAAATGTTGTCGGATCCATGTAAACATGGAAAAGTGGACATTGAAACGATGATGGTAATGATCTTTGTTGAAACTGGTTCATTGAAAATCAATTATTTTCATATGTAGTACTCAATACAGAATACGAGTGTAGCCCTTCATATTCTTTTCATTTAGATGTTGGCATAGTCATAGTTTCAATCTCAGATCGTCGTCATCATCATATAAATATATATCTATATATACTGATATGTATATATACATACATATATGTGTGTGTGTGTGTGATTATGCCATTATATATAAATACTTGTGAGTACACATTCATACATACTCTATTCTTGCCTATATATACATATACATACATATATACATACATACATATATATATATATATATATATATATATATATATATA
>NC_069001.1:36593115-36594022 GCF_001194135.2 Octopus bimaculoides
TGTGCATGTGTGTATATATATATGTATATGTATACACACATACATACACGCACACACACTCATGCTCACTTGAGTCCACATCCACTCATGCATGCACACACCATAATTCAAACATACATAACTGTGTGGGTGTATATATATGTGTGTATGTATGTATGTATATGTGTATGTATGCATATATATATATATATTTATAAAATTTGTTATCACATATATACCTGTAAATGCTTGTGTATTTATATGTGCACATATGTGTGTATATACTGTTATCTATCAATCTATATAAATATGTGTGCGTGTATGTGTGTGTAAATAAATATATATATATATATATATGTATGTATGTATGTATGTATGTATGTATTCATATTTGTGTGTATCCCCTTTCCCTGCCGCACACACTGTTCATAAATCCATTTATACGAGTGAAACCTGCTTCTTATTCTGCTACCAACTAAAACTAAACTAAACCGACTGACTGACTGATGCCAGGCAATACAGCTACCAACAACAACAACAATCAACATCATCGACATCATCGACTTCAACAACTTTACCTCTTCCTATTCTCACAGAGGTGGTGGTGATGGTGGTGGTGGTGGTGGTGGTGGTGGCTACAGATTTCATTAGAGCCTCTTCATCTGTCTTCTTATAACAATCTTCTCTCTCTTTCTCTCTCCATCTATCTATCTCTCTCTCTCTCTCTCTTTTTCTGTCTCTGTCTCTGTCTCTGTCTGTCGTTCTTCTGATTTCTCGTAATCAGTCGCTCACTTCTAACTCTCACTTTGTGATGGAAGAGAAGGCAGATTTCGAACCTCTCTGTGATGTGCCGGAAGCGTATATGGTCAGTATGGCTTTTTGCCCCCTCTTTTTTTTTTTTTTTTTTGCGTTTGTGTTGGGTTTTTTT
>NC_069001.1:36595133-36598087 GCF_001194135.2 Octopus bimaculoides
ATATATATATATATATATATATATATATATATATATATATATATAACTGCTATCTCTCCATACATACATTTATATATGTGCATATGTTTGTGTATATACATGTGTGTATATGTATACATGTATGTGTACATATGTCTCTATATATGTATATATGTCTCTATGCATGAATATATATGTGACTGTGTGTGTGTGTGTATAATTTCACATGTTTGTGTATATAAGGAAATCTTCTTAGTCAACTATTTCATAATATATCAATTTTTTAAAATTATTATCACTCTTATTTACTTTATATAACATTTCATTAAGAAAATATTTTCTTACATAATTTGAGCATTTTTTTTTTTCACAGAGATAACATCTTAAAACCATGCTAAACTTATCTGCATTTTTTCACAATTTTGTTGGGTTTTTCTTTTTTTTTTTTTTTTTTTTTTTTCATATTTAAAGAACAGTTTTGGCTTACATTTTATCTTTGTTGTTGTTGTTTTCATTTTCACACCTGCAAAACAAAAACAACTCAGGTGAGATGAGGTGTGATGAGAAGAGATGGATAGTATCGTTTTTGGTGATAGGAAGCTGTTAATAGTGCTGAAAATCACCATCCTCATTATTATTATCATCATCATCATTATTATTATTATTATTATTATTATTATTATTAGTCTGGGTGTTTGAACAAAGTGCCTTACAGTATTGCTTCTGGCTTTTTTTTTTTCATTCTGAGTTCAAATTCTGCTGAGGTCAACTTTACCTATCATCCTTTCGGGGTCAATAAAATAAGTAAGTACCAGACAAGTCCTAGGGTCAGTGTAATCAACTAACCCCCCCTCCCTACAAATTCCAGGTCTTGTGCCTATAGTAGTAAGGATTATTATCATTATTATTATTATTATTATTATTATTATTATTAAGGTGGTGAGCTGGCAGTATCGTTAGCACACTGGGCGAAATGCTTAACGGTATTTCGTCTGTCTTTACGTTCTGAGTTCAAATGCCACTGTGGTCAACTTAGCCCTTTTATCTTTCGGGGTTGATAAAATAAGTACCAGTTATGCACTGGGGTCAGTGTAATTGATTTGCCTCCTCTACCAAAAATTCAGGCCATGTGCCTGTAGTAGGAAGAATTTTTATTGTTGTTGTTGTTATTATTATTATTATTATTATTATTATTATTATTATTATTATTGTTATTATTTTCGTTGTTGTTATTTACCACTTCTGGTTTACAAAACGTGTGCACATGTTTTTCTTGTGTTTGTTTGATTATGGATCAAATGTAAATGATTGATATGTGACAATGTAATTAAACGAGTAATTAAACAAATGAGTAAATGAACAAAATGAAAATATGTGTGTGGGGGTGGGGGGGTGCTATCAAAGATAATACCTCTGTTGCCAGCACGTCTCTTTATGTGTGTGCATATGTGTGTGTTACTAAACTTATGAATATACCTACTGCCACTCTGTGTGTGTGTGTGTGTGTGTGTGTGTGTGTGTTGGAAGGGAAGAATTTGGTGCAATGGTAGAAGCAGAAATGAAATTGAGCAGTCTCTAGTTTACATTTAATTCAAATCCTCCTAGATGGACTTAGCCTCTTGAAAAAGAATCCTTAGAGGACCAGCCTGTATAAATTACTACCAATCGTAAGGAAGGATGAATTGGCTTCAAGAACTTCAAAAAAACTTGAAGAATGTTGGACCAAATGCCTTGTGGTATTTACTCTGGCTCTTTTGCATTCTCAAGTTCAAATCTCACCATGACCTACACGGGTGACTGTAGACTTAATCCTATACACAGCTACCACCACTGCTACCACCACCATCACCTGGTACTTTGGAGTCTTTTAGCAGAGGAATTCTGTCTCTTGCAAGCATTTGGCTCACATTTACAGTTTGAGAATGGATCACCTTCCCCCTTTCCTCTCCTTTTCTTTCCCTCCAGTTCCAGAGGTCCTTGAAACAGTGTTTCATAGGAGAGGAAGGCGGGAAGCCCCATAGAGGTTTAAAGTGGGTGGACAAATTGCTTGTTTAATGGTTTTAAACTTTTTAAAACTCATTCTATACCAGTGGTACTCAACTGTGGTCCACATGACCCTTAGGGGCCAATATAAGATTGTTCAATTCAAATTTAAATGTAATAAATTGGTTACACTCCAACGATTTGCAAAATAGTTTAATCATTTTTTTAATCCAGTTCCTAATTAAAAAAATATAATATGAATTTTTTTTTAAACATTGAATGGCATTGAGGGTCCAGCAGAGTAGAATTGGAATCAAGGGGTTTCATAGGGCCCAAAATGGTTGAGAAACCACTGGATTCAAGATCCTTGAATAGCTATGTGGATCAGAGGGGTCTAAAGGTAATATATTGTTGGGGAACCATTGGGTTCAAGATCCTTGAATAGCTATGTGGGTCCACCCAGTTACAATGCGAGTCAGAGGGGTCCAAAGGTAATATATGGTTGAGAAACCACTGGGTTCAAGACCTTTGAATAGCTATGTGGGTCCACCCAGCTAAAATAGGAGTTAGAGGGGTCCATTGGCAAAGAAGAAATACGTGGATCAGAACTCCATTCTACCTTCTTGTTAATAAAGAGGTGGTGGTGGTGGTGGAGCAGTGGCAGGGGTGGGGCCAAAAGTATTTCATTAATATTGGGTGGTGGGGAACAGTGGAGCTGCCTGCCTAGTATTTGCCAATTTCAGAACTGCCTCCGTTAAGAGACGGGGCACTGTTCCTTCACACCTAATTGGGGGGGGGGGATTGGAAACAAAGTAAAATACTGGTGGGGGGAGATTGGGGTCAATATCAACAAATGTTTGTTTCTCCCCCTTTGCATAAAAAAAAACCCCCCAAACTCGTATCTAAATGGTGTTTTTTGAGTTTATGTTAGATGCCATGATTGTTGTTGTTGTTCCTGATCGATCCAACTAATTGGATCGACCATCCCATCG
>NC_069001.1:36600389-36603498 GCF_001194135.2 Octopus bimaculoides
TCAGACGGGGTGGGGGTTCTTCCCCTACCACCACCCTCTGAGAAACCCTTGCATTACATTATGAGGTCCTGGAGACAGTGCCTGGGGGTAAAAGAATAAAAAAAAAAACAGATGGTCACAGCTTGAACATCTCCACATCATTAGGCTCGTCTGCTCAGGCAGAGCTCTGACTTGGGGCTAAACGACTACACGCACTTGCACAGGCGCACACTTATATGCGCATGCATGCACAGCGGCAGATTAATTTGTAAGAATCTTTTATAATTAAACATCGACAATGACATTTATCGACTGCTGGAGGCCCTGCAATTCTTCATATTTTTGTTCGCTGTTTCATCCTGCGTTCTCAACGGCCTCTCCACTACGACCACTGAGAGACCCTCTACATGATCTCTCAGTCTACTAAAAATAACAGTGTGATTAACCTCATATCACACCTTACCATCTTATAAAATCATAAAGAAGTGTGACTTTTCAGAAACATTTTTTTTCCATGCTCAGAGCTGCATGGAATAAATTACCTGCTTTCGGTTTTATCTGTCAGGACACTGCATCCTTCAAAAATCTCATGTTTCTTGAAATTTACCAATATTACTCTTGTCGTAAAGTGGCAACCTGGCAGAAACGTTAGCACACCTGGCGAAATGCTTAGCAGTATTTCGTCTGTCTTTATGTTCTGAGTTCAAATTCCACCAAGGTCGACTTTGCCTTTCATCCTTTCAGGGTCGATAAATTAAGTACCAACCGAACACTGGGGTCGATCTAATTGACTGGCCTCCACCCCACTCCCAAACTTTGAAGTCCCACAATCATCTGTTGCTCCTGTGGCAAATAAAAGACTTCATCATCATCATGACTCAGGATTGCTTTTATTTCTGGTGGAATTTATGTAGGTAGCAGATTACTACCTGTAACCTTAGATATCAACGTGATTTCAGTAAGCCATCAAGTGTCCGAAACCCTTCCGATGATCTTCCCTGTTCCTATCATCATCGTCATCATCATCATCACCACCATCATTATCATCATCATCATCATTATTATTGTTGTTAAGGTGGCAGGCTGGCAGAATCGTTAGCATGCTGGGCAAAATGCTTAGTGGTGTTTCATCCATCTTTATATTCCGAGTTCAAATTCCGCCAAGATCAACTTTGTCTTTTTATCCTCTCGGGGTCAATAAACTAAGTACTAGTTGAGTACTAGGGTCAATGTAATCAACTAGTCCCCTCCATCAACATTTCAGACCTTGTACCTTTAGTAAAAAGGGGTGCTATTATTATTATTATTATTATTATTATTATTATTATTTTCATTATTATTATTATTATTATTAATATTATTATTAGTTTAAAAAGCAGCAGGGCAGTCATGGCTAGAATGCTTTTGATCACAAAGCCTGCTCAATCGGGTCTGACCCGGGGCTATATAACAACCCCTGCCACCATAGTTACCACCAACACAGTTGCCTTAGCCACTACAATATAGTATACTATGTCAGTGGAAAATTATGACAGGTGATTGACAGGTGAGTACTCCACTAATGATCTTTCTACTGAATAGCTTTTACCAAACAATGAGGGGTAAATCAGTACACAGAACCTGTAGTTCCTGCTTAAATACCATAAACACATTCAGACAATCAATGCTAAGATTATACCAGGAGGCAGGAGGAGGGGACTATATATATAGAGAGACAGACAGACAGACTTGTACTTATATGTACATGTGTTTGTGTGTGTGTGTGTGTGTGTGTGTGTATATATATATATACACACACACACACACACATACTTGTTTATCCATCTCTCTAGCAATCTTACCTTCATTCTCTTTATCTGTGTGCATGGAGTGGCTGTGTGGTAGTAGCTTGCTTACCAACCACATGGTTCTGGGTTCAGTCCCACTGCGTGGCACCTTGGGCAAGTGTCTTCTACTATAGCCTCGGGCCGACCAAAGCCTTGTGAGTGGATTTGGTAGACGGAAACTGAAAGAAGCCTGTCATATATATATGTATGTGTATGTCTGTGTTTGTCCGCCCCAGCATCGCTTGACAACCGATGCTGGTGTATTTATGTCCCCGTAACTTAGCGGTTCGGCAAAAGAGACCGATAGAATAAGTACTGGGCTTCCAAAGAATAAGTCCTTGTGTCGATTTGCTCGACTAAAGGCGGTGCTCCAGCATGGACGCAGTCAAATGACTGAAACAAGTTAAAGAGTAAAAGTGTAATATATATGTGTGTGTGTGTGTGTAATCATTCTCATAACCTCTGGCTTCCATGCTGGCTTGGGTTGGACAGTTTGACAGGT
The DNA here is from genome assembly GCF_001194135.2 of Octopus bimaculoides. NCBI lineage: Eukaryota > Metazoa > Mollusca > Cephalopoda > Octopoda > Octopodidae > Octopus > Octopus bimaculoides. Next base: position 36,602,697 of record NC_069001.1, read on the forward strand.
CCAAGGTCCGAATCATGCTCCACTGTCCGTTTTGGTTAACTAAAGTTTAAAATAACAACCCATGTATCATACTAAATGCAGACACATCATGGAAAGCCAAAAATAACTGCTGTATTTGTTTGGAGATAATATCTGATATATTTTTGGTGTTATTCAACACGGTACTTCAACAAGAGATATTATTATCACCAGACAAATCCTGCGGTGGTGCGTTTTGGCCTTCCACGACGCCTCTGCTTGAACCCTTTAACATTCAGATTATTTGGTCAAATGTAATCTTTATTTATTCACACTGCTTTGAATTAGTCAAGCATAACCTTATAGCTTCAAGATTCCGATGATGTTTGTTTATTTTTGGAATGATATTTTAGGGTAAGTGTAAGAGGCCAGATCTGAAGAGTTTAAACACAAAACAGGTAGACCAAATATTTCTAGTTTAAATGATATGCAGATTGCTATTTTATACTAGGGCTGGGGACCAGGACTGGATTAAGACCCAAAGAGGACTTTTGCGCATAAAAAAATGTTGGTGCTCCCATATATATATATATATATATATATATATATAATACAAATAATGAGTATATGCATATATACGTACATGTATGTACATACCTACATCTACATGTATATATAGATGCATATCTGGGTACAGGACATTGCAAAAAAACGTGGACAAAATGATAAACAAGGTACAGAAAACACACAGGACACATAGAGAACATTTCCTTCATCAGCTGCCACCATTCTAAAATTAAGCGTTTCAAAGAGTTAGGGCAGGATGCATTACATATATATATAT
>NC_069001.1:36603508-36605228 GCF_001194135.2 Octopus bimaculoides
TTTGGAATGATATTTTAGGGTAAGTGTAAGAGGCCAGATCTGAAGAGTTTAAACACAAAACAGGTAGACCAAATATTTCTAGTTTAAATGATATGCAGATTGCTATTTTATACTAGGGCTGGGGACCAGGACTGGATTAAGACCCAAAGAGGACTTTTGCGCATAAAAAAATGTTGGTGCTCCCATATATATATATATATATATATGTAATTCAAAATATAAACAACAATAAACCATAAACTATATTGTTATTTTCCAAAATGTAAACAAAACTAACAATAAGATGGAAAATAATGGTTATTTTTGTATGCTTCCATTTCATTTATATTTGAAAAGTTTTCTCCTACTTTTTTTTGTAATTGCAAACTCTTTGATCAGATCCTCCCTATGACACCATGAACACTTTGAAATTATATTTCCAATCATATAAACCATTTCAAATATTATGTTAGGAAGTCTAAAGTGATTTCTTTTGTGCTGTAAACCATTTACCATTTCTGTGATACCCCCACCCCTCTTCCCTTGATTCCCTAAGCACATGCTTCTTTTGCATAATGGTTAATCCAGCACTGATGGTGGGTAGAGTGGGGGCGTGGTTAGAGAGTAGGCTGCTCCTGGGCTAAATGTCCACACCACCAATAGAGGGCATTTCAAACAGTTGACCAGTGCTATTACACTTTCTCTGTACTTACCTGTTGCAACATGTGTAGATATGTTCCCTAATTGGCCAGAATCTCGTACAGGTAGGAAGACTACACACCTTGTTGAAACACAGAAACCTTCTCCTCCTCCTCTTTCTCTTCCTGCTCCTCCTCTTCTTCCGTCTCCTCCTCTTCCGCACACTTGGCCTGTTTCATGGAACGTTGAACATTTAGAATTCTGCAGAGTGCGTTCCAGATTTTTTTTTCTTTTTTTTTACAAAAATAGCAGAAATAACTAAAACAGTGTGTGTTTGGGTGTGTGTACATGCACACACACACATGCAAAAACAAGCTCACACAAGTGTTCATGCATACAGATGTACACACATACATAAATATATATGTATATACTTATTTATAGATATATATATATACATATATATATATACACACACACACATGCACATAGTCACATACGCATATATATACAGACACAAACACATATGCATGTACACAAGCACGCTCGCACACACACACACACACATACACATGCATATACACAAGCACGCACACAGACATGTACAGAAAGTAAGAACATCTGTAAACAAACAGGAAAATATGTAAGAAACACCAGTGAAAAGCAGCTGATTCCCAGTTTTTGTTTTCTTTCATTTTATTTTATGTTTGTTTACCAATGTTTGTGTGTATTTGTGACTGCAACCTATGTGTGTGTGTGTGTATACATATAGGGAGAGAGACAGACAGACAGACAGAGAGAGATAGACAGACAGATGGCTATATGTACATATACACGTGTAGGTGTGAGTTTGTTTTTGCGTTTGTATGTATGTTAAAGGTATGTATATATTTGTGTGTATGTGGGTGGTTCAAATTTGTACAAAAGGTCAAAAAAACACAGACATATGAGGGAACGACAAACAAGGTGTATTAGTTTGACACTCAGGAAAAATGGAAAAAGTCTTTGATATTTTGAGCATATATATATATATATATATATATATATATATATATATAGTGCAGGAGACAATTGTCTATATTTTTCATATTCATCTATCTAT
>NC_069001.1:36606041-36606733 GCF_001194135.2 Octopus bimaculoides
GTAAGTGAAACTTACCTGTGTAGCATACACAGCATAAAGAATCTAATTTGAGGGGAGTGGGGGTGGAGGAAAGAAAGCATGGGGGGGAAACGTAGTGGGGGTAGGGGGGCTGTTTACCTTGGAACGGTCCCAGGGAGAAACATGTGATGAAGTACGCAAACTCTCTGAGAGACTTTCGTACATAGTTGTGCAATGATCATGCACCTCATTCACACACGTGCATACACACATAAAATGATCCCATACACACACACACACACACACACGCGCACACACTTACATCTATATATGCTACACACACACACTCCTATATGTGTACGCATATACTTATACACATGCATTCATCTGTATATACATAAATAGCTATATACATACAAGCATACATACGCTCACATACACATACATACTTAGCGTTCATCCCTTATCTCTCTCTTTCTCTGTAATGAGCCACACTAACTTCCTGTGGGACATGGGTACCTACATCTACCTTACTTTGATCCCTACACAAACATACGTACACTTCCTCATATCTCTCTTTGTCTCCCTCCACACACACACACACCACACACACACACCACACCACACACACACACGTTTGGCAGAACAAACAGGAGAAATAGAAATACATGAGTATTTATACTTTTTCTTTATTATTTTTTTAACTATCGGCCCTTGAGTCACTTTGTAACTCT
>NC_069001.1:36606743-36607741 GCF_001194135.2 Octopus bimaculoides
AAATACATGAGTATTTATACTTTTTCTTTATTATTTTTTTAACTATCGGCCCTTGAGTCACTTTGTAACTCTCTGCTGATTAAAAATAATAATAATAATAATAATAATAATAATAATAATAATAATAATAATAATAATGGTAATAATATATTCAACAGTTTATTTCTGTGTCTTTCTCGCCACCGTCTCCATACGTCATCTCTATATCTATCTATCTGTCTATCTATATCTATCTATCTATCTATCTCCCTATCTACTTACTTCTCAATCCATTTGTCTCTATTTGTCTCCTCCTCGATCTGTCTACCTCTCTATCCATCTCTCCACCCATCTCTCTTAGCTAAGATAAAAGAGTATTTATATACGAGTTATCCATTGTAACAGCAATAGACAGAATTATGTCGACATTAAACAAGAGTTTTCTACATGAATACCCAAAAACATATTCCATTGAGAATCAACAATATTCGATCTATTTATTGTTTTCACTCATATAGTTTTTTGCTTTCCTATATATTTTTTTCATCTCCTCGCACTCGTCCATCTGTCATCAGAAAAACAAAGATCAACTAAACAGAAATAACATCAACTACAATTTTTGGTGACTTGTGGATTGGTACAGTTGTTGCAGCATTGAGGGAACAATGTGTGTGGTGGTATATAGTTGTCTTGTGGCACTCTTCGCATTCCGAGTTCAATTTCTGTCACGGTCAACTTTGGTCTTTTGAGGACATTTAAAAAAATTTTTTTTTTTTTTTAATATTTATTTATTCAGGGTCGATTAAAATAAAGTACCAGTTAAATACTCGGGTTAATTTAATCACCTAAAATTTCTGTGAGAAATTATGGGGGATGTGGACTGGCAGAATAGTTAGGGTGATGGACACAATGCACTGCAGCATTTAGATATTTAGCTATAACACTTTATACTCTGAGTTCAAATCTCAACAAGGTCGACTTTAGTTGGGGTTTTTTATTTTCCTTTTTTTTTTTTTTTT
>NC_069001.1:36607751-36608816 GCF_001194135.2 Octopus bimaculoides
TTTTTTTTTTTTTTTTGTTAATTCATTCAGGGCCAGTAATACACAGTACCAGTTAAACAATGGGGTTGATTAATCAACAACACTCCTTGCCCTAAATTTCTAGCCTTGTCCCCTATGTTAGAAATTATGAGGACAATATTTTTAGTAGAATTTTTACAAGTGTCCCCTACTATCGCCCCTGACAACCAGTCTTGTGAGTGAATTTGATAGATGGAAACTGAAAGAAGCCTGTTGTGTGTGTTTGCGTTTCCATATGATTGTTGTAAATGAATGTCATTCGTTTCCAATATTCTGCGAAATTTTATATGGTCAGGGGAGAGAAAAAATTACCTTGCTTGGAAACAGGTGATGGTTGGTGACAGGAAGGGCATCCATCTAGACAGAAAATATGCTTCATGAAATTCCCTCTGACCCATGCAAACATGGATGAGTGAACGTTAAAACGGCAATGATGATGATGACTATGAGGAGGAGGAGGAGAGAGGAGGGAGGGTGAAACCCTCTAAAAAGAGATTTGTGAAAAAAAAGAAGAAAAAAGTGTATAATAGGGGATTTGTCAGAAAGAAGCATAAGCTTTTAAATTTCTAGGGTGAAATATTGGAAACAGCTTTGTGATGACAATGATGGTGATGACGACGATGATGATGATGGTGGTGGTGGTGATGACAGTGATGATGATCAAAGTGCTATTGTGAAGAACATTAGCTGCATAATTGATGTAAAATGGCTTCATGTGGCAGGAATGAAAACCACATCACACAGATTCCTCCTCCCCTTTCTTGCCCACCACCCTAGATTCTCTGTAAACAATGGTGGTAATGGGGATAATTTCTAAACTCTTTACTGCAGCAACAACAAAAGATTAATGGAGTTAAGCTCATCGGCCGTAAAACACACATATATATATATGTATGTATATATATATATATATACACACACACACACACACACATATATATATATATATATACATACATATATACTCCCATCATACAATATACACATGTATGCATAGATACAGACACACACACACACATTTTTATATATATATATATATATATATAT
>NC_069001.1:36609069-36610917 GCF_001194135.2 Octopus bimaculoides
ATATATATATATATATATATATATATATATACGTGTGTATGTTTGACACATTTATACACACTAGATTAATACTTTGTAAACTTGTTTACATTTTTCTCCTCCTTTTTCCCCTCTTTTGTTTTCTCATTTTCATATTGTTATTTTTGTGTGAGGTGGGAGGAGGGTTAAATTCTTGGGTGGGGGGGTTTAAATATTTTTGTTGTATTTTTTTTTTCTGTGTGTGTGTGTGTTTGTGTGTTAGGGGAGGGATTTGTTTATATTTACCTCCAGCCAGCCAGCCATCCCACCAGCTATCACAGCCCCTTTTATTTACAGTTATGGTTTTCCAGTGTGTTAATATCAAGTGATAATAACACCTCCACTACCCCCACCAACCTCATCTCTCTCTCTCTCTCTCACTCTCTCCGTCTTTCTCTCTCTCTCTTTTTCTCTCTCTCTGTCTCTCTCTCTCTCTCTCTTGTACCATTATGCATGAAACCCATACAATGACGAGATTATGATACCCAGGAAGGCAGTGGGGTGGCTGTTGTAGTGCTGTTGACAGTGAGATGGGAGGAAATAGAAGATTTAAAAACTATATCATATTGCAAGAGATTAAGGGCTTATTGTATATCATTAGAAACCTAGTAGTGTGTGTCCTCTTGGTCACCCTTTTATTCCAGCCCCCTCCACTTCCTTTTCTTCCCTCATATATACATATATACACGTACATGCACATACATATACATACATATATATATATATATATATATAAATATATATATGTATATATATACATACCTGCTTATAAAGTGCTAAGGGCTTTGTCTCTTTATAATCTTCTTCACATGGCCCCATTTTCTGTCAGCTCCTTGTCATTACCATCATCCTCGGCAACATAACCACTTAATTATTATTATTAAGCTTGTACATGTCACACCACTTCATTATAAGAAATAAAAACCACGATTAGTTTTGCAGAACTGGATAGTGTGCCAGATAAAACGCCTCATGGTATTTCGCTGTGTCACTATGTTTTGAGTTCAAATCGTACTGAGGCCTTCATTTGCCTTTCATCTCTCCAGGGTCGATAAAACAGAGCAACCAGAAAAGCGCTACATTTTGTACAATCAGCTTGTTCCCTTCTCCCCTCAAATTTCGGGCCTTGTTGAATCATTAGCATGTTGGACCAAATACTTAGCTGTGTTTTTCTCCACCTCTTTAGACTCTATGTTCAAATTCTGCTGAGGTCGACTTTGCTCTTCTCTTTGGGGGTCAGTCAAATTAATAAGATAAAGTACCAATCAAAAGTACTGGTGTCAATGTAATTGATGTAAACCCTGCCCTTAAATTTGTGAGCCTTGTGCCAAAATTATTATTATTATTATTATCATCATTATTATAACAATGAAATTCTTTGTGTGTGTGTGTGTGTGAGGGAGAGTGTATATATTTTTGCATGCACTTTTGTGTGTTTCTATATATGTATACATACATACACATATATTTAGACATGCATATATGATACATAAATAAATATATATATATATATAAATGTGTGTGTGTATATATATATATATATATAAAAGTGTGTGTGAATGTATATATATATATACATATTATAAACCCTATTATATTACTAATACTTATTTCAGTGAAGCCAGAAGTGTGCAAAAACATCAAAGCCGACACCCGCAGGGTTTGAACACCCAGCAAACCGCCAATCCTGATGAAACAAAAACTAGTTACTTGTCAATGCTTCTTCTTCTTCTTCTTCACAGATATCTCTCCAACTCATTGCTTTCACCTATCCACCCACCCCCCAGCCACCCTTCCCCATCCACCTCATATATTATGTATATTCTTTTT
>NC_069001.1:36611542-36612352 GCF_001194135.2 Octopus bimaculoides
CCCCCCCCCCACTTGTTAGATCAACTGGTTGATAGGTTCCGCTCAGTGTTCATCTGGCCATTGCTCATCGTCTCTTTTAAGCCAAATCCAGACACCACACATCCTCTGCATTACAGAAGCGTTGCTCTCATGACAATTCTAAATTTTTCTCTAACATGGATGGGTACTGCAATACGCCATCTTCAGGGGTGATGCTACAGCATGGCCTCAGTCAAATAAAGGATCTAACAAAGTCACAACATTGTGCAGTTGGATTCAATGCAGTTGTTCTGGGTCTCTCTCTCTCTCTCTCTCTGACTTTCTCACTTTTTCCCCTCTCTCTTCCTCTCTCTCTCTCTGACTTTCTCACTTTTTCCCCTCTCTCTTCCTCTCTCTCTCTCTTTGCCCCCTCTTTTTTTCCCCACCAATTCTGTTCCCTGTACTTTGGTGACCCTGCAGCACTCCCTTCAAGTGGTTTTAGTCTGGTACATCAATGCCATCTTTTGTTACCTCTGTATCCCTAACACAAACCCCCGCATCACCACATTTGTCGTTTTCCCTTAGAAATTTTTTCCCCCTTTTTTTTTTTTTTCTTAAGGATGGTGGGGTACACAAGAGAAAAAAAAAAAGATGATATTTTGAAATTTGTGCAAGTTTGCAATTTTTGTAAGACTGATGCCATTAGTGAACAGTTGATGGCAAATTATCGCTGTTTTTGCAGAAACACTGGGCAAAACAAAGAGTACTTATGTCAGCAGATGTGAATATGTTGTAAAGTTCGGAGCTGAGACAGAGAGAGAGACAGAGGTATTGAGAGAGAGAGAGAGAGAG
>NC_069001.1:36612889-36614997 GCF_001194135.2 Octopus bimaculoides
GGCGACTGATGGAAGGGGGGTAGGGGTAGTGGGAAGGGCAGGAGGGGGCAGTGGTGGTGGGGGGTATGAAATCATTCATTATGCAGCTGTTCCCAACTACACCCTGTCCCCACCTTCCATCCTTCCCCTGGTTGACACCCTTCCCCTCTTAATTTCAAGAATCACAAAGGTGGGGAATTGCATTTAAAAAAAAAATTTTTTTTAGAATTGCTTCACTGGTACCATTATTATTATTATTATTATTATTATTATTATTATTATTATTAAGGTAGTGAACTGGCAGAACCGTTAGCACACTGGGCGGCATTTCTTCCATGTCTATGTTCTGAGTTCACACCCTGCCAAAGTTATATTTGCCTTTCATCCTTTCAGGGTCAATAAATTAAGTACCAGTGAAACACTGGGGTTGATACAATCAACTGGTCTCTTGCCCAGAATTTTCAAGCCTTGTGCCTATACTACAAAGGATTATTATTATCATTATCATTATTATTATCATTGTTATTATTATTATTATTATTATTATTATTATTATCATTAGTATTATCACCAAGGTGACAAACTGGCAGAATCGTTAGCACGCTGGGCAAAATGCTTAGTGGCATTTCATTTGTCTTTACATTCTGAGTTCAAATTCTGCTGAGGTCGACTTTGCCTTTCATCCTTTCGGGGTCAACAAAATAAGTACCAGCTGAGCACTGAGATTGATGTCATCGACTTAACCCCACCCCCTGAAATTGCTGGCCTTGTGCCAAAATTTGAGACCAAACAAACTTCTCAACCACACAGCCATGCCTGAAATAGATAAATAAATAAAAACATCATAAGTGTACATTAAAAAAGATGTAATCCAAGTTAGACTATCCCTAAAAAAATAGAGATAGGGTCTGCTCTCAGTGAGAGTTGAATAACAGCCACCTATTTGTCAGAGTGGCTGTTATTTATCAGAGATGACTATTAACACTTGCAACAGATATAAACTCAAGCAAATCAACGGAAATTATTAAAGACGCTTTTGATCTGAGATTCTTCCGAAAATTCTTTATTTTGGCAGAGGAGGAGAGGGGGGAGGTAGAGGCGGTGGTGGGCAGTGAGGGTTTGGATGTCGTCATTGGTTGCCATAGCATTTCACTTCATTTCCATACATTTTACATATTTTCATAAGAAACTTGAAAGATATTTCATACGTGTGTGTGTGTGTGATTTTTTTTAGTTTTGAATTTCTAATTACTGTTATTTAATGGGGCTTAATATGTGTGTGTATATATGTATGTAAGCTATGTAAATGTAGGTGTATGTGTGTCTTTGATAATGTAGGTAAGATTTAAATGTATGTTTACTTTCTGTCTTTGTATGTATGGGTGTACACACAGATATATATATATATATATATATATATATATATATATATATATATATATATATATATATATATGCATATATGTACATATATAATATATTTATGCATATATGTACATACATGAATATATATTTGTACATTGATATTGATATATACATATGTGTGTGTGTTACATGTATATATATGTACATATGTATTTATCTACATTGCATGTATGTATGATTTAATCCATGCAAAACAGATGTGAAATACTGATATGTGTGTGTGTGTATATATAATATATGTGTATATAGAGAGATACAGTAATACAGATAAACACGATTGTGCTTAATACACACAAACACATTAAATATATTCAGAAGATAAATACTTGCACACACATGTACAAGCAAATAGTTATTTCTATATATTTGACAAATACATTGTGTGTGTGTGTGTGTAAGACATGGGGGAGAGAAGGACAGATAACAACCTTGATAAGATCAAAATTACTTTCAATTACTTTGGTTCCAAAACACTTAACCGTTTCTTGAAAATGATAAACTTTCAACAGTTCCTAATCTGTGAGATTGCTTACAGAATTTGTCAGCTTTTTGATTGGGTTGGAAATGAGGGCTAAAAATGATGGGGGCAAAAAAAAAAAAAGAACGGTTGCAGAAAATAGGGGTTAAAGAATTTGGCGGAACCGAAACGCTTATTTGATATTCTGACTTTTAAAAGCAAAAGTTGTTATCATCAAACTCCACTT